>NC_057800.1:605315854-605567937 GCF_018294505.1 Triticum aestivum
CCTAAGTGTTTTGAAAATCCTACCGAGTGGAGAGCCAGCTTCTCACTCGGGGGCTTAGCTGCAGCCCAGTGCTCGCCTAAGTGTTTTGAAAATCCTACCGAGTGGAGAGCCAGCTTCCCACTCGGGGGCTTAGCTGCAGCCTAGTGCTCGCCTAAGTGTTTAAAAATCCTACCAAGTGAGAGCAAACCTCTCACTCGGGGGCTTAGCTGTAGCCCAGTGCTCGCCCAAGTGTTTAAAAATCCTACCAAGTGAGAGAAAACCTCTCACTCGGGGGCTTAGCTGCGGCCCAGCGCTCGCCTAAGTACGGAACGCAACCCAATCCGCAAGGACGACGAGGTGCAAATCGACTGCTACCTTCTCCTTCGGAGCTGCACCACAAATACAAGGTTATTCTGAGTGAAGATCAAGTTCCACTCGACGGGTCAAACCATGAAGATATTCAACGAGAAATCAAGTTCAGATAAAGCCTAAAGGTCCCAGACCTCAGATCAAAGTACTCGAGCCCTCGGGTCGGCAGAGTTTAACGGTTACAAATCCACTCGGCATTCCGAGGCAAATTTAAAGTTTTTCATTCCTCAGGTGGAGGACTGGAAGGGGCGACGAACTCGTCCAAGTCGATCCCGTCTGCAATACGGGTGGTAGCAGCGATGAAAGTCTCCATGAAGTCTTGAAAGCTGTGCTTCCTGGTATTGGCAACTTGGATGGTGGCCAGCTTCTCTTCTCGTGCCTCCTTGCAATGGACGCGGACCAGAGACAGAGCGACATCAGCGCCACATCTAGCAGAAGATTTCTTCCATTCCGCCACTCTACCTAGGACCTCATTAAGCCGAGCCATCAGGAACTCGAGGTCGTTCTGAAGCGTCGTCCCAGGCCAGAGCGATGTGTCGATACGCGACATCGCAACCTTCAGCCGAGCAAGGTAGTCAACAACACTAGTAACACGAGACCCCAGTCGGAGCACGTTCATAGCAGCCTCGTCCTTCACGAGAGAATTGGCGGGGTCCAAGCCTGGCTCCACTCGACTGGTCTCCTCTGTGAAGCTCTGGCAGAATTCTGCAAACACAATTCAAGAATAAGACAGTGGCCCTACACAGGCTTGGTAACTGCAAGACAGTCGGGTCGGAGTAATTACCTTCGAGCATGACGAACAGCTTCTTGGCGAGTCCACCGAGATAAGCCTCCAGATCGTTCCTCTTCCCTGCCAGTTCGGCCGCCTTGTCATGCAGAGCCACGTTGTCGTTCTTCAGTCGGCTGACCTCTTGATTGGCTACCTCGAGAGCAGCTTTCAGTCTGGAGTTCTCCTGCTCAAGAGTTCTGACCAAAGCCAGCTTCTCTTCAGCAAGCCGCATTTTCTTCAAGGCCTCCTTCTGTGCTTCTGCAAGATCTTGATCCTTCTTCTTCAGCGCTTCTTCCAGTTTATCTGCGGCACATCGAGTGAAATAAACATCAAGAATGGACAAGAAAGAAAAGTCACTCGTCACGAATGGAGAACCTCACTAGCCATACCTTTTGCTTCTTCTTGCGCCTTCTTCAAATTCTCTTGAGCAAGCTTCAAGTTAAGGTTGAGCTGGATCTGCTGATTCTCCAACTCAGTATAGCGAGCTACAAGTTCGCAGGATTTCTGCAAAAAAAAAATCAGTCGACAGACGTCCAAACTAAGTTGCTTCCGAGTAACTAAGAGACAATGATGACGTTTCTAAGACTACAGCCGAATCAAGAACATTCGACAGTAGTCTCGGGGACTACACCCAGTGGGTGCACTCAGCGTGCCCCCACTGTAATAAAAAAGTTGACTGCCTGCAGTCGACCGGATACAGTCCCATTCGACATGTCCTGACCAGACCGAGTGAAGAAATACAGCTACAGCAACACAATATAAAGACTACAGTCGACTGCCAGCAGTCCATCGTAGTCTTGGGGACTACACCTAGTGGGTGCACTTAGCGTGCCCCCACTCGCCCAAGAATTGGCAGACACACCCAGTGGGTGTGCAGATAGAAAGATCTTCGGAAAAGAGATTCTTCAAACAGCATATCGTAACAGACCAAGTGTTGAGTCGACTGACCTGGACGTTACTCTAAAGAGTCGAACTTGCGTCGTAAGCTGCTTGGCTGGCCTCCCGAGCCACCTTCACTTGCTCCATCATGATCCCCTCCTAGCGTATAGCCTCTTTTGCTACAGCCGCTTGGTCCTCAGGGACGGGGTATGCGGCAAAAAGCAAAGACGGATCCACAGTCGACGTCGAGGGCCGCACACTCATCAGAGGAATGGCGAAAGTCACAGAAGCCCGAGTGGTGTCGCCACCATCCCGAGCTACGGCCTCAGACGCCGGAGCGGATTGGGGAGTCTTGCCAGCCGATGCCCTCTTGTTCCTCCTCACTCTCAGCGGTTCATTGTCGTTGTCATCCGGGAGGTCGATAACATGAGGAGGAGCTACAAGGAAAACATTCAATCGACCAGAGTTGCAATAAATATTCAGTCGACTCAAGCGGAATGTCAGTAATCGTACCAGGGTTGGAGGTAACAGCATCCTCCATCTCTTGGTCGTCGTCCTTGGCGGAGATCTCAGAAGTAGCAGCGCTGCAAATCTCGAAAGTCAGTCAGTTGGCTCAATGAATCGACCAAGGATCTGTCCACGGTCGACAAAGGAAAGCAAGTTTTGTTATTACCCGGAAATGGTAGGGACAACCATCTTCATCTTGGGCAGAGCCTTGGGCGGCTTGGACAGCGTCGCACGTGGGTGCTTGGGAGCCTTCCCAGTCGGCGTAGGAGAAGAGGTCCGAGGGCGTTTCGACGACTGCCCAACAGAAGCAGTCGCCTTGCCACGTTCCCGCGCTGGATCGTGTGTGAGCTTGGATCGCCCCTCCGGGCGAGGGGGTTCAACCTCCTCCTCCTCCTCTTCGCTGGAGTCGACGATGTCATCTCCCTCTCCTTCACCGTCGGACTCCCACTCGCCTTGGTCGTCTCCACTCTCACCTCCGCTCGCCTACCCTTCCTCAGTTGGCTCCTGAGCCCCGTTGGGCATCGAGTACATATCGGTAGTCACCTGGAAAACAACAGACAAGACAAAAGTCAATCGACCAATTCAAAGAAGACCAATGAAGAAAACAAGATCTCAGTCAGGAGCATAAAGTCAGACCTGATCCACTTCATATGAGTTGTCGAGTGGAACAACCCTCCTGGCTCCTCGGGGGTTGTCCTTGTTTCCTGTGATGCTCGACAGCCACCCCTCCAGCATCTCATCGGTGACCTCCTCCGGCTGGATCCGAGTGGTGTCGTTGAGACCCGAGTACAGCCACATCAGGTGATCACGAGCCTGGAGCGGTTGGATGCGCCTCCGAAGGAAGACCTCCAGCAAATCCATACCAGTCACGCCCTCGCGGACAAGCTCAACCACTCAACCAGCCAGCACTTTGACTTGGGCCCTTTCTTCCGGCGTCACTTTCAAAGAAGCGGGTTTTTCAGCTCGGTCGAGGGAGAAAGGGGGAAGACCAGTCGACTGTCCTGGGGTCGCCTGGTCCTGACAGTAGAACCAGGTCGCCTGCCAACCACGGACCGACTCCGGGAAAGTGATAGATGGGAAACAACTCTTTCCCCTTGTCTGGATCGCCAGGCCCCCGCACAGCTGGATCACCTGCGTCCTTTCATCACTCGACTTGGCCTTCTTGACCGATTGGGAACGGCAGGTAAAGATGTGCTTGAAAATTCCCCAATGGGGGCGGCAACCCAAGAAAGCCTCACACATGGAAATGAAAGCAGCAAGGTATACGGTGGAGTTGGGAGTGAAGTGGTGGAGCTGCGCTCCGAAGAAGTTCAGGAAGCTCCGGAAAGAAGGATGGGGCGGCGGAGAAAACCCGTGGTCGACGTGGGTGGCTAGGAGCACGCACTCACCGTCGCGGGGTTGAGGTTCGATCTCTATCCCCGGGAGACGCGCAGCTTCGTGGGGAATGACTCCCCCCTCGACCATGTCGTCGAGATCCTCTTGCCGGATCACCGACGGCATCCAATTGCCCTGGATCCAGCCCCGGGGCAGAGCAGACCTTGAGGAGGATCCGCCCCGAGCAGACCTCTTCCCTTTCCCCTACGCCACCGCCTTCTTCACGCGCTCCAGAGCGGATGTCTTGTCCTTCGACATCGTCACCGGCAAATCTCGCACAGGCCTGCGGCGCTAGGGGGAGAGCGGGGTGGCGGAAGGACTTGCGAAGGGAGAGAGGAAGAAGAAAGGAGAAGAAAGCACACTGTTTGGAAACCCCGAGCCGGCGACTTATAAGGGGCCGCTCCCGAGTGGCTGACTGGTAGGCCCAGGCTATCCAGTCAAATCCCGCAGCAGACGCGCGCGCAGTACGTGGCGAAAAAGGCGACGTGGGGATCGAGGAGCTTCCGCTTTATCGCTTCCGATTACTGCGGCCGCTCCCGTCCCGCGCGCTCCCCGAAATCCGAATCCCGCGACATCCGCGGGCTGCAGAACAACTTGTCAAAACAGAAGACCCCACTCGCGCCGACACTCGGTATGTCACAAGTAAAGAAATTCACTCAACAGAAGGCCTGGAATGGATCAAGGCGACTGAAAGAGGTTGATGACGTCATCCGTGATGATTGGCCCAAAACGAAGCACTCATGTAGCCCAAAGAACCAGTCGGAAAGATCTCCAACTCTTCCCCCACTCTAACCTCGATCCATTCGGGGGCTAATGATGAAGCTATGTACCTAGGGTAGGGGCACGGACCCGTCCAAAGATCCCTACCTGAGGACATCCCTAGAAGAAGTCACCTTTCAATCGACTCGAAGGTATCCCACTCGACGGATTCAAGACACTCGACCAAGAAGCTATCACTCGACCATGAAGCTAGCCACTCGACCGCCAGGAGATTCGAAGTCACTCCGCAGGCAAACGGTCGGGTATTAAGTAGTCTTTATGGTCATTATAGCACTTTATTAGGGGCGTTACCAGTAATGCCCAACCTTAAATGTACCTTAAACCCTGCATTACTGAGGGCGGGAGAGGGCCGGCAAACTCTATATAAGCCACCCCTCTCCTCAGTATGAAGGGTTCGCACCCCTGTTATCCACACACGCATAATTCAATCGACCGCCTCTGGGCACCGAGACGTAGGGCTGTTACTTCCTTCGAGAAGGGCCTGAACTCGTAATCCTCGTGTGCTTACAACTCCTCCATAGCTAAGATCTAGCCTCTCCATACACACCCCCCTACATCACTGTCAGAGTTAGAACCACGACAAGCGGCACCAGACGAAGGCGAGCCGGGGGCTCGCGAGCACCTCATGATCCCAACCCGCGTGGGGAACAACAGGCGAGGTCGGGTGCGAGAGCAGAGGATTGGGCACTCCGACGTCCACGTACAGCTACCGCTCTCTGAACCTGTCCTCGGGAGAAGGAAGGCTGAAGTCAATCCCTGAAGCGGCCGTCTCTGGCACCGCGAAGAAGCTCACGCACCCTGAGCACTGAGTGGGGTCGCTCAGGCGCAAGGAAAAGAAGTGGCGCAGCAGGGCAACGGAAGGAGGAATGCCTATCATTGCCTCGCAAACAAAAGCAAAGACAGCCAGAAGGGTAATGGATTCCGGCCCGAGGTGCATCATACGGATCTGATAATGGGAAAGCACCGCATTGAAGAAGGCGCAAAACGGGGGAACCAGACCCGCCCATAGGGCATCGGCGAAGAATCAGACCTTCGTGATGATCCTATCAAGGGAGGCATGGGACGCAGGCCAGACTGTGGTCCTACCGCACTCGTTGAAGATCGTGGCAAGGGAGGAGCGGACCTTGTTCAAGGCTTCTGGATTGAGTATGATTGACCGAGCAACGGCGGGGGCTGCCGCCGAAGGTGTGCGGAGCGAAGGCGCGGGCTTCTTTCCCTTTCCTTTCTTCGTCGGCGCCATGGCGGTGAAGAGAGGGAAGAACTCGAGCCGGGTTGCCGGCGGAGGCTGGAGCTCAAAGAGGAAGGAAAGGTAGGAGGCGAGCGAGCAGTGGAAAGGACGAACAACTGTGTGCAGCTGCGGGTCCGCTTAGCCGGGCGCGCAACAAGGCATCATGGGGAAGCGCAGACGCCCACGTCCAATCAATCGCCACGCGGCGCCCAAGGCCGCAGGCTGTTGGGGGCCCGTGGCGCTTCGCACTTGCCCCTTCGCTTCCCTGCTAGGCCAAGCCCAAGCGCGCCTTGGGCCCGGGGGCTACTGTCAGCATTCTGGGAATGGGGGTCCCCAGACTTGCCTGCCTGCGGCCTCGGCGTGGCTCAAGTGGGGGCCCAACGCGGCCCATCTTCATCAGCTCAAGCTCAAGACCCTCGCGAGGGGCCAAGCCTCGCGGGGCGGACGACCGGAAGCTTCCTCGGAGGCAACCTCATCAGGCAGGCTCGCGAGGAGGCGGAGAGATCAAGGCAGGGGTACCTCACGAGGAGCCCGTGACGCAAGCCATGATGATCGAGACCAGGTGGGCGCCAGGCGGGCGTCGGCCTGCGTAGTGTCCTTGTTTCCCCTTTGGTGCAAAGGGGGCAAGCACAAGCAAAGGCACCAGGCAAAGGTTACCATTCCGGTGCAACAAGAACAAGACCAACAGAGCGGCGGGACAGAGGTCACCGTGGAGCCCAAGACGGCGTCATCACCAGTGCTTTTGGCAGCCGAAGACCACCTTTGGTCAGCATTGTTGGGGAACGTTGCAGAAAACAAAAAATTTCCTACGGTTCCACCAAGATCCATCTAGGAGTTCATCTAGCAACGAGTGGTTGGATTGCATCTACATACCTTTGTAGATCACGCGCGGAAGCGTTCAAAGAACGGGGATGAGGAAGGCGTACTGAAAGTGCAACTATCCCTAGGTGGTTTTGGTAATTCATAACAACATATAGCTCATTGAGCTAATGCTATTCCAAGATGATTATTTCAGGAAAGCTCAATAATTGGCATGGCATGGATGTGAAAGTGGAACCCTCAAAATACTAAGGACAAAGGATTGGCTCAAGCTCAAAAGCTCAAGACTCTTCATTTTATATTTTAGTGATCCAAGATCACATTGAGTCTTTAGGAAAAGCCAATACTATCAAGGAGGGATGAGGTGTTGCTTAATGAGCCTCTTGCTTCATGTGCTTAGTGATATGCTCCAAAACCCTCAACTACTTTCCCATATCCACATATGACCTAAACCCTAAGCCAAACTCGGTCCTACCGATTCTTCCTATCCGGCGCCACCGAGTTTCACTTGTCATTAGCCACTGCCAAACCCTAGCAATTCGGTCCTACCGATAGGGATCTCGGTCTCACCGAGATGGGGTTGCAAAATCTCTATTTCCCTTTCGTAACTTTTCGGTCTCACTGAAAGAGCGAATCGGTCCCACCGAGATTGCAATGTAAATTCAGTGTTTCCCCTTTGTAACTTTTCGGTCTCACCGAGTTCCACTCGGTCTCACCGAAAGAGCAAATCGGTCCCACCGAGTTTGCCTGACCAACTCTCTGGTTAGCTAATTACCAAATTCGGCCTCAACGAGTTTGTGTAATCGGTCTCACCGAGATTACGTTATGCCCAAACCCTAACCATATCGGTCCTACCGAGTTGCATGTCAGTCCCACCAAAAATCTCTAACGGTCACTAGGTTTACATTTTCGGTCCAACCGAGTTAATTGATTCGGTCCCACCGAGATTGGAAAACTGTGTAATGGTTGGATTTTGTGTGGAGGCTATATATACCCCTCCACCTTCTTCTCATTCGATGAGAGAGCCATCAGAACACACACACCATTCCAACTCATATGTTCTGAGAGAGAACCACCTACTCATGTGTTGAGACCAAGACATTCCATTCCTACCATATGAATCTTGATCTCTAGCCTTCCCAAGTTGCTTTCCACTCAAATCTTCTTTCCACCAAATCCAAATCCTATGAGAGAGAGTTGAGTGTTGGGGAGACTATCATTTGAAGCACAAGAGCAAGGAGTTCATTACCTACACACCATTTGTTACTTCTTGGAGAGTGGTGTCTCCTAGATTGGCTAGGTGTCACGTGGGAGCCTCCGACAAGATTTTGGAGTTGAACCAAGGAGTTTGTAAGGGCAAGGAGATCGCCTACTTCGTGAAGATCTACCGCTAGTGAGGCAAGTCATGTGTGGGCGATGGCCATGGTGGGATAGACAAGGTTGCTTCTTCGTGGACCCTTTGTGGGTGGTTGCTTCTTCGTGGACCCTTCGTGGGTGGAGCCCTGTGTGGACTCGCGCAACCGTTACCCTTGGGTGGAGCCCTGTGTGGACTCGCGCAACCGTTACCCTTCGTGGGTTGAAGTCTCCATCAACGTGGATGTAGGATAGCACCACCTATCCGAACCACGGGAAAAACCTCGGTGTCTCCAATTGCGTTTGAATTCTCCAAACCCTTCCCTTTACATTCTTGCAAGTTGCATGCTTTACTTTCCGCTGCCTATATACTCTTTGCATGCTTGCTTGAATTGTGTGATGATTGCTTGACTTGTCCTAAATTAGCTAAAATCTGGCAAGAACTAAAATTGGGAAAAGGTTAAGTTTTTCTTTGGTCAAGTAGTATAATCACCCCCCCCCCTCTAGACATACTTTCGATCCTACAAGTGGTATCAGAGCTTTGGTCTCCATTTTCTTTGATCTCCATAGCTTTTGGTGGTCATAGCCTTGGTTTCACAACCTAGGAGAGTATGGCGTCTAGCGAGGGAAATTATCACCGTAGAGGTCCTTACTTTGATGGTACTAATTTTGCTAGTTGGAAGCATAAAATGAAAATGCATATTCTTGGACATAACCCCGCTGTTTGGGCTATTGTGTGTGTTGGTTTGCAAGGTGACTTCTTTGATGGGAGAGAACCGAACTGTGAAGCTACCGCGGATGAGTTGAAGATGTTGCAATACAATGCTCAAGCTTGTGATATTCTCTTCAACGGATTGTGCCCCGAAGAATTCAACAAAATCAGCCGCCTTGAGAATGCGAAGGAAATTTGGGACACTTTGATTGATATGCACGAAGGTACCGACTCCGTCAAGGAATCCAAGTTGGATGTGCTTGAAAGCCAACTTGACAAGTTCAAGATGAAGGATGGTGAAGGTGTCGCTGAAATGTACTCTAGGCTTGCTCTCATCACAAATGAGATTGCCGGCTTAGGAAGTGAAGAGATGACCGATAAATTCATCATCAAGAAGATTCTAAGAGCCTTGGATGGAAAATATGATATCGTGTGCACATTGATCCAAATGATGCCCAATTACAAAGATCTCAAGCCAACGGAGGTGATTGGAAGAATTGTTGCTCATGAGATGTCACTTAAGGATAAAGAGGAACTTCACAACAAATCAAGTGGTGCCTATAAAGCCTCATGTGAAGCCCCTACATCATCAAGTGAGAAACAAGACTTCAATGAAGAATTGAGCTTAATGGTGAAGAACTTCAACAAGTTCTACAAGAGTAGAAGCAAAGATAGAAGCTCCAAGTCAAGGTCCTACAATGACAAAAGATCTTCTAGTCGAGAGCGAAACTGCTACAATTGTGGAAGACCCGGACACTATTCCAATGAGTGTACGGCTCCCTACAAGAGAAGAGAAGATTCTCCAAAAAGAAGAAGCAAAGGATCACCACCAAGAGAGAGAAGGAGTAGAGATGATCGTTATGAACGAAGATACTCACGGAGAAGCAAGGATTCGGAAAGGAAGGAAAAATCATCAAGGAGCTACACAAGACGAAGACATCAAGCTCATGTTGGTGAATGGGTATCCGGCTCCGACTCCGACAGCCACTCCGAGAGAAGTTATCACTCCGACTCCGAAGATACTCAAGATGAAGGTGTTGCCGGTCTAGCACTTGTGTCAACCAACTCCTACGACATATTTGACTCACCAAATGAAGGAATTGGAAGATGCTTCATGGCCAAAGGTCCTAAGGTAACACACCCCGAGTATGTTGATTTCAATAGTGATGAAGATGACTTGTTAGGTGATGATTTGCTTGTTGACAACTCTAGTGATGAATACTATGATGAAATGTCAATTAAACATGCTAATCAAGATAAAACGAATGACAATGATAAGGAGAAGATTGAGGCCCTAACTAAAGAACTAAACACTCTTAAGTTAGCTCATGAAACCATCTTCGAAGATCATCGAGAACTTTTAAGAGCTCATGAGAAATTACGCTTTGAAAAGCTCAATCTTGAGCAAGAGCATGAGTTCTTAAAGGCAATCAATGATGATCTCCGCAAGAAAAGTTCTTCTTACATTGCCAAGCGTTTACTCTTATCCACTTACATGCCTCAAGTCAAGTCTAGTAACAAGAAAGAAAGATTCTTCCTCTAGTAGTAACAATGATCATGCTAAATCCAATATTGTTGCTTCTAGTAGCTCTCTTGATTCCACTAATGATTCTCTTAGCCAAGTTACACTTGAGCAAGAAAATAGCTTATTGAAGGGAATTATAGAGAAAGGAGTGTACAAAAGCCTTGCCGGGAGTAAGCAATTCGAGGAAATTGTGCGCAAGCAAGGAATGCACCGGAAGAATCAAGGTGTTGGTTTTGAACGAAAGTTCAATGCCAATGGAGTTGAGTGGGAAGAAGATCAATACCCCAAGACAAAGTTTGTCCCTCAACAAGAGAAGTATACTTCTTTCAAGGGGACACAAGCTCAAGATGATCTTCCACCACAAGACTACAAGCAAAAAGGCAAGGACAAGCTTCAAGAGGAAATTGATGCATTTGAAGAAGCTCCAAAGACCTTAGTCAAGTGGATTCCCAAGACTACTTCAAGTTCCACTTCATCAAGTACGACTACAACTCCAAGGATTCCCATCAAGATGATGTGGATCCAAAAGAAGAAGAACTAGAGAGTTCTTGAGGGTGACTCCGCCAACATACTTCACTCTTATCATTTTGGCAAGAACAAGTGCAATCAACTTCCACATCTTGCACTAGTTCAAGGAGTCACAAACCCTCTTGTTGGTAAGACAAGGGACAAGGTAACCTAAAAGTTTTCATGGACATCATCTTTTGTGTGCATCACTCTATGTCTATGGATATCCTTGTTTGTTCCTTGTGGGACTAACCCATGTAGGTATTGAAAGTGCAATTCACTCAAATGGATAGCTCCAAGAGATCTACATCAACATTGAGCATCCACATCTTCAATATCTACATGAAGTCATCATCGACAAAACCCAAGGTTAGTTCATCCCTCTTAGGGGGGATATCACATCTAGGGGGAGCTTTACTCTAAGACTTGAGCTAAAGCAACTCTAAAGATGTGAACAAAACAATGCTTTATGTAAAAGTGGTAACCCCACTTGAGCTTAAACGATGAGTATGACCTATGATCAAGTGTTCTCACTTGACTCCTAAGTCAATATACTCATATATAGATGACCTAGTCATCGCAAATTGCTTGATAGATGCTAGAATTGGTTGTGCATGCCTTGCCACATATTTCATTTGCCATCTTATTGTGTGAGCATGCTGGTTGCATATTTTACTCATTCGAGGACATCCACTTGTTGTTTTGATTGTTCGGTTTTATTTCTTTTGCCAAGTGGATGGACAAGAATGCCTAAGAACCTCCTCTAGCTATCTATGCTTTTCTCGTCTCAAACTCTATTCATGCTGCATCACAAAATTTGATCAAGTCAGATTCGAACCACTCTGTGTGAGGAGCGCTCGGAGTCCCCGATTCGTCATAGACTTAAACTTCCAAAACCTCTTTATGATTCTCGGTCTGACCGATACTCCACTTTCGGTCCTACCGAGATCATTAAGTTGATCTAGGTTTTCGATCTCGGTGCAACCGATTTGAACATTTCGGTCACACCGAGTTTCAGTAACTGCTTGCAGTTATGAATCTCGGTGCCACCGAGTTGTTCCACTCGGTCACACCGACAGGGTCGGGCTATATATAGTCACGGGCAAAATTTTGGAAATTTCTCCGAACCCCTTCGCCCGCGCGATAGCCTGCTCTGCCCTCGTGGTCTCCGGATCGTCTTCTCGCCGCCAGCAGCCTCCAGTCGCTGGTCTCCGTCGCCGTCAACGGGAATTCTGCCCCGCCGTTGCCGCCGTAGCAAGTCCCCGCCGAACTAGGGTATGGACTTGATCTTTGTGCTATTCCCCAATCTGATTCCTAGCACATTGTGATCATATTGATTCTAGCCACGATTGAAACACTCCTATCCAGTCAAAACGCTCATAGATTAGGTTTGATTCGAAAATTCTAGGTTTAGGTTTCCGCCGAAACCATCTCGGACCCACCGAGTTGAAAAACTCGGTCCCACCGATTTGGCTTATGCCATTGCACAAGTGAGACTCGGTCTGACCGAGAATTACTTATCGGTGTGACCGATTTTGGAACTCAGTGAAACCCTAGCAGTCTCGGTGCCACCGAACTGTGACTCGGTCCTACCGAGTTCACTAGTTTAGGTTCCAAAACTGCTTCGGTATCACCGAGTTTGAAAATCGGTAGATCCGAGATGATTTCAGTGGGAAACTAAAACTAAGTTTTTGGATCATTCTTTTGCAAAAATCTCTGCATTTTGTGATGCTCATCTTTTCTATCTCTTCTATAATCTATTCACAGGGTCAGCAGTCAGTTTGCAGCATGTCTGATCAAAGTGATAGCCAAAATATGTCAGAGCAGCAAGTGGTGATGAGTGAGGGCACTAGTCCCTCCAGTTCATCTGATGAAGGCAGCAGGAGCACTCCTAGCAACTTGCCAAAGGCTGCCACGAGACAAAGGAAGAAGAGGACTTCAGATTCCGAAGATGAGGACTATGTGGCAGAGGAAGAGGCCACTTCCAAGAGAGTTGAGCCAGCTCAAGGCACTAAGCCAGGTCTGAAAATCAAAAGGCCAGCAGGCAGGCAGCCAATGTCAAAGGCCAGAATGTCAACTGAGAAGCCCATAGAGCCAGTTGCAGCTGAGGGCAAGAAAAGGAAGGAAAGGGTGAAGAAGACTGTGGCTCGAGTGCTTGGCAAAGCTTCCATCATGGAAGAGGAAGAAGAAGAAGAGGCAGCTGCACCAGCGCCCAAGGCACCCAAGCTAATGGGAGATGTCATAAAATCAGGGGGAGCTGCTTCCAAGGCCAAGCCAGCTCCAAAGCCAAAGCCTAAGAGAAATACAAGGAGCATTCCTGCAGCTGAGAAGAACAAGGCCCCAGTGCCTGAGACTGTTGCTGAAGAAGAGGAAGAGAATGTCCTGAGAAAGCTAAAGCCCAAGATCCCAGACCACAACGATGCTCATCCTGTGGCTGAGGACATGAAGCTCAGGAGAGATTCAGGGCTAAGGAAATGGAGAGAAGCAGACCCATATGCTTCAAGGAGAAGGACAGCCGTGGACTACAGGTTTCACACCAAGGAGCAGCAGAATTTTTATGAGACAGTGCTGCTAGATAAGAAGCCCATTGTCTGTGATATGCGATGGGTTGATTGGCAATACATTAAGGAAAACGAGGAGCACTATCCTGGAGTGCAAGACAGCTTCATAGCTTGTGGAGTAGCTGACTTTGTTGGGCAGAAGCTCACAAAGTGGAACGAGGAGCTTATCATGCAGTTCTACTCCACAGCACACTTTTATCCAGATGGGAGGATCACATGGATGTCTGAGGGTACAAGGTACCAATCCACAGTTGCTGAGTGGGCACAAATCATTAATGCCCTAGAGGAGCAAGATGATGACTTGGATATCTATGCCAAGAAGAAGATGGACCATAACTCCATGTCCAATATGTACAAGGAAATTCCCAATGAAGCTACTTGACACCTTCAAATTTGGGTCGTGCATTACCTTCTGTCAGGACTGCCTACGATCAATTGGATACTAAGGCACACCTTATTGCCCAAGTCTGGAGATCACAAGATGATCAGAGGCCATGCTATCAACTTGCTGCATGTGTTTGATGTGCCTCAGAAGTTCAAGGTGATGAGCCTCATAGTGGAAACTATCAAGAGGACTGCAGCAGATCAGAAGAGGAGCTGTGGATATGCCCCTCAAATTCAGGAGCTCATCAACTCCAAGATGGGCACGGGCATATATCTATTGGACAAGGAACACCTGCCCATCCGTCCAGATTTCGAGGACAATCAAGTTGTCATGACTGAGAACGAGCCATCATCTGCCCAAGCATACGCAAAGAAGGAGAAGGCAAGGAAGGAGAAAGCTGCCAAGATGCCAACTCAAGAGGAGGCATCTGAGTATTTCTTGAAGACTAAACAAGAGCAGCTTGGTTACTTGATTGCATCCACGCTGAGGATTGAGCAAAGTCTGGCCACCCTCACTCAGAATCAGCAGAGCCTAGAGAGAATCATGGAACAAAAGTTCTATGACTTGGATGTCAAAGTAACGGAAGTTCAGTCTGCAGTGGAGCAGCTCCAGGAGGACATGCAGGAGAGGAGAGGCAGGACTACCACTCATGCCTTTGCCAGAGTGCCACGAGGCCCGAGGTCATTTGCCATGCCAGTTGCTGACACCAGAGCCACCACTTCAGCACCAGCTACAGCCTCAGCTCCAGCATCTACTTCAGCTCCAACTCCAGCGTCTACTTCAGCATCTACCGAAGCCTTCGTCCTTGGAGTGATCCGGACTCCACCACCACCAGAAGATCAAGCCTGAGCGTCGATCTAGTACTATGCATTTTCTAGGAACTTTTTGGTAACTTGTTGCCAAAGGGGGAGAAGATGTATAGATCATAGGCTTCGAGAGAGAGTGTGTTGCTTTTCTCTCTTGCTTTATTTGGTGGTTTTTCGAACTTGTTTGCTTTTGAGTGCTTGAGATACTACGTCATTATTTGTGAGACATTGATGATCATGTGTTTGATCATAAGCTACACTTAATGCTTGCTTAATGCTATTATCTATCTATCTTATGTGATCATTCACTATTCTTGGTGATGAGTGCATGTATTTCATTCTTATCATTTTAAGCGCTCCACCAAGATGTATGTGACATGGAAGAGTAACCCATGACTCTAACTCCTTGTGCATTTGCAGTCCAAAGCAAATTTTAAATATGCACAAATTTAGGGGGAGCTCTTACTTATCACATACTTCTCAAAGCGACGATATATTTCATGCTTATTATCATTTGTCGAAGCTTTGATCTATATGTTGTCATCAATTACCAAAAAGGGGGAGATTGAAAGTGCAACTATCCCTAGGTGGTTTTGGTAATTCATAACAACATATAGCTCATTGAGCTAATGCTATTCCAAGATGATTATTTCAGGAAAGCTCAATGATTGGCATGGCATGGATGTGAAAGTGGAACCCTCAAAATGCTAAGGACAAAGGATTGGCTCAAGCTCAAAAGCTCAAGACTCTTCATTTTATATTTTAGTGATCCAAGATCACATTGAGTCTTTAGGAAAAGCCAATACTATCAAGGAGGGATGAGGTGTTGCTTAATGAGCCTCTTGCTTCATGTGCTTAGTGATATGCTCCAAAACCCTCAACTACTTTCCCATATCCACATATGACCTAAACCCTAAGCCAAACTCGGTCCTACCGATTCTTCCTATCCGGCGCCACCGAGTTTCACTTGTCATTAGCCACTGCCAAACCCTAGCAATTCGGTCCTACCGATAGGGATCTCGGTCTCACCGAGATGGGGTTGCAAACTCTCTGTTTCCCTTTCGTAACTTTTCGGTCTCACCGAAAGAGCGAATCGGTCCCACCGAGATTGCAATGTAAACTCAGTGTTTCCCCTTTGTAACTTTTCGGTCTCACCGAGTTCCACTCGGTCTCACCGAAAGAGCAAATCGGTCCCACCGAGTTTGCCTGACCAACTCTCTGGTTAGCTAATTACCAAATTCGGTCTCACCGAGTTTGTGTAATCGGTCTCACCGAGATTACGTTATGCCCAAACCCTAACCATATCGGTCCTACCGAGTTGCATGTCAGTCCCACCGAAAATCTCTAACGGTCACTAGGTTTACATTTTCGGTCCGACCGAGTTTATTGATTCGGTCCCACCGAGATTGGAAAACTGTGTAACGGTTGGATTTTGTGTGGAGGCTATATATACCCCTCCACCTCCTTCTCATTCGATGAGAGAGCCATCAGAACACACACACCATTCCAACTCATATGTTCTGAGAGAGAACCACCTACTCATGTGTTGAGACCAAGACATTCCATTCCTACCATATGAATCTTGATCTCTAGCCTTCCCAAGTTGCTTTCCACTCAAATCTTCTTTCCACCAAATCCAAATCCTATGAGAGAGAGTTGAGTGTTGGGGAGACTATCATTTGAAGCACAAGAGCAAGGAGTTCATTACCTACACACCATTTGTTACTTCTTGGAGAGTGGTGTCTCCTAGATTGGCTAGGTGTCACTTGGGAGCCTCCGACAAGATTGTGGAGTTGAACCAAGGAGTTTGTAAGGGCAAGGAGATCGCCTACTTCGTTAAGATCTACCACTAGTGAGGCAAGTCCAGTGTGAGCGATGGCCATGGTGGGATAGACAAGGTTGCTTCTTCGTGGACCCTTTGTGGGTGGTTGCTTCTTCGTGGACCCTTCGTGGGTGGAGCCATGTGTGGACTCGCGCAACCGTTACCCTTGGGTGGAGCCCTGTGTGGACTCGCGCAACCGTTACCCTTCGTGGGTTGAAGTCTCCATCAACGTGGATGTAGGATAGCACCACCTATCCGAACCACGGGAAAAACGTCGGTGTCTCCAATTGCGTTTGAATTCTCCAAACCCTTCCCTTTACATTCTTGCAAGTTGCATGCTTTACTTTCCGCTGCCTATATACTCTTTGCATGCTTGCTTGAATTGTGTGATGATTGCTTGACTTGTCCTAAATTAGCTAAAATCTAGCAAGAACTAAAATTGGGAAAAGGTTAAGTTTTTCTTTGGTCAAGTAGTCTAATCACCCCCCCCCTCTAGACATACTTTCGATCCTACACGTACTCGACGTGATCCAAATCACCGGAGATCCTAGCACCGAACGGATGGCACCTCCGCGTTCAACACACGTACGGTCAGCGTAACGTCTCTTTCTTCTTGATCCAGCAAGGGGGAAGGAGAGGTTGAGGAAGATGGCTCCAACAGCAGCACGACGGCGTGGTGGTGGTGGAGCTGCAGTACTCCGGCAGGGCTTCGCCAAGCACTATGGAGGAGGAGGATGTGTTGGAGAGGGAGAGGGAGGCACCAAAGGCAAGGGTGAGAGGTCCTCCCTTTCCCCCACTATGTATAGGGGGCCTAGGGGGGGCGCCGGCCCTAGGAGATGCAATCTCCTAGGGGGAGGCGGCCAAGGGAGGAATCCCTCCTCCCCAAGGCACCTAGGAGGTGCCTTCCCCTTCTAGGACTCTTCCTTTAGGGTTTCCCCCACTCTAGGCGCATGGGCCCTAGGGGAAAGTGGCGCCCCAGCCCACTTTGGGCTGGATCCCTTCCCACTTCAGCCCATGGGGCCCTCCGGGATAGGTGGCCCCACCCGGTGGACCCCCGGGACCCTTCCGGTGGTCCCGGTACAATACTGGTGACCCCGAAACTTGTCCCGATGGCCGAAATAGCACTTCCTATATATAATTCTTTACCTCCGGACCATTCCGGAACTCCTCGTGACGTCCGGGATCTCATCCGGGACTCCGAACAACATTCGGGTTACTGCATATACATATCCCTACAACCCTAGCGTCACCGAACCTTAAGTGTGTAGACCCTACGGGTTCGGGAGACATGTAGACATGACCGAGATCGCTCTCCGGTCAATAACCAACAGCGGGATCTGGATACCCATGTTGGCTCCCACATGCTCCTCGATGATCTCATCGGATGAACCACGATGTCGAGGATTCAAGCAACCCCGTATACAATTCCCTTTGTCAATCGGTATGTTACTTGCCCGAGATCTGATCGTCGGTATCCCAATACCTCGTTCAATCTCGTTACCGGCAAGTCACTTTACTCGTACCGTAATGCATGATCCCGTGACCAGACACTTGGTCACTTTGAGCTCATTATGATGATGCATTACCGAGTGGGCCCAGTGATACCTCTCTGTCATACGGAGTGACAAATCCCAGTCTTGATCCGTGTCAACCCAACAGACACTTTCGGAGATACCCGTAGTATACCTTTATAGTCACCCAGTTACGTTGTGACGTTTGGTACACCCAAAGCACTCCTACGGTATCCGGGAGTTACACGATCTCATGGTCTAAGGAAAGGATACTTGACATTGGAAAACTCTAGCAAACGAACTATACGATCTTGTGCTATGTTTAGGATTGGGTCTTGTCCATCACATCATTCTCCTAATGATGTGATCTCGTTATCAATGACATCCAATGTCCATAGTCAGGAAACCATGACTATCTGTTGATCAACGAGCTAGTCAACTAGAGGCTTACTAGGGACATGTTGGTGTCTATTATTCACACATGTATTACGATTTCCAGATAACACAATTATAGCATGAATAAAGACAATTATCATGAACAAGGAAATATAATAATAATGCTTTTATTATTGCCTCTAGGGCATATTTCCAACAGTCTCCCACTTGCACTAGAGTCAATAATCTAGTTACATTGTGATGAATCGAACACCCATGGAATTCTGGTGTTGATCATGTTTTGCTCTAGGGAGAGGTTTAGTCAACGAATCTGCTACATTCAGGTCTGTATGTACTTTACAAATATCTATGTCTCCATCTTGAACATTTTCACGAATGGAGTTGAAGCGACGCTTGATGTGCCTTGTCTTCTTGTGAAACCTGGGCTCCTTGGCAAGTGCAATAGCTCCAGTGTTGTCACAGAAGAGCTTGATCGGCCCCGACGCATTGGGTATGACTCCTAGGTCGTTGATGAACTCCTTCACTCAAATTGCTTCATGCGCTGCCTCCGAGGCTGCCATGTACTCCGCTTCACATGTAGATCCCACCACGAGGCTCTGCTTGCAACTGCACCAGCTTACTGCCCCACCATTCAAAATATACACGTATCCGGTTTGTGACTTTGAGTCATCCAGATCTGTGTCGAAGCTAGCGTCGACGTAACCCTTTACGACGAGCTCTTCGTCACCTCCATAAACGAGAAACATTTCCTTAGTCCTTTTCAGGTACTTCAGGATATTCTTGACCGATGTCCAGTGTTCCTTGCCGGGATTACTTTGATACCTTCCTACCAAACTTACGGCAAGGTTTACATCAGGTCTGGTACACAGCATGGCATACATAATAGAACCTATGGCTGAGGCATAGGGGATGACACTCATCTCTTCTATATCTTCTGCCGTGGTCGGGCATTGAGCTGAGCTCAATTTCACACCTTGTAACACAGGCAAGAACCCCTTCTTAGACTGATCCATATTGAATTTCTTCAATATCTTATCAAGGTATGTGCTTTGTGAAAGACCTATGAGGCGTCTTGATCTATCTCTATAGATCTTGATGCCTAATATATAAGCAGCTTCTCCTAGGTACTTCATTGAAAAACTCTTATTCAAGTAGGCCTTAATGCTGTCCAAGAGTTCTATATCATTTCCCATCAAAAGTATGTCATCTACATATAATATGAGAAATGCTACAGAGCTCCCACTCACTTTCTTGTAAATGCAGGCTTCTCCATAAGTCTGTGTAAACCCAAACGCTTTGATCATCTCATCAAAGCGAATGTTCCAACTCCGAGATGCTTGCACCAGCCCATAAATCGAGCGTTGGAGCTTGCACACCTTGTCATCATTCTTAGGATCGACAAAACCTTCCGGCTGCATCATATACAACTCTTCCTTAAGTAAACCATTAAGGAATGCCGTTTTGACATCCATTTGCCATATCTCATAATCATAGAATGCGGCAATTGCTAACATGATTCTGACGGACTTTAGCTTCGCTACCGGTGATAAAGTTTCATCGTAGTCAACCCCTTGAACTTGTCGATAACCCTTAGTGACAAGCCGAGCTTTATAGATGGTCACATTACCATCTGCGTCAGTCTTCTTCTTAAAGATCCATTTATTTTCTATGGCTCGCCGCTCTACGGGCAAGTCAGTCAAAGTCCATACTTTGTTTTCATACATGGATCCTATCTCGGATTTCATGGCTTCTAGCCATTTGTCGGAATCCGGGCCCGCCATCGCTTCTTCATAGTTCGAAGGTTCACCGTTGTCTAACAACATGATTTCCAAGACAGGGTTGCCGTACCACTCTGGTGCGGAACGTGTCCTTGTGGACCTACGAATTTCAGTAGGAGCTTGATCAGAAGTATCTTGATCATCATCATTAACTTCCTCTGTAGTCGGTGCAGGCACCTCAGGAACATTTTCTTGAGTTGCGCCCTTTTCCGGTTGAAGAGGTAATACTTCATCAAGTTCTACTTTCCTCCCACTTACTTCTTTCGAGAGAAACTCTTTCTCTAGAAAGGACCCATTCTTGGCAACAAAGATCTTGCCTTCGGATCTGAGGTAGAAGGTATACCCAATAGTTTCTTTAGGGTATCCTATGAAGACGCATTTTTCCGATTTGGGTTCGAGCTTTTCAGGTTGAAGTTTCTTGACATAAGCATCGCATCCCCAAACTTTTAGAAACGACAGCTTAGGTTTCTTCCCAAACCATAATTCATATGGTGTCGTCTCAACGGATTTCGACGGAGCCCTATTTAAAGTGAATGCGGCAGTCTCTAAAGCATACCCCCAAAAAGATAGCGGTAAATCAGCAAGAGACATCATAGATCGCACCATATCTAATAGAGTGCGATTACGACGTTCGGACACACCATTACGCTGAGGTGTTCCAGGCGGCGTGAGTTGTGAAACTATTCCACATTTTCTTAAGTGTGTGCCAAACTCGTGACTCAAGTATTCTCCTCCACGATCTGATCGCAGGAACTTGATTTTCCTGTCACGTTGATTCTCAACCTCACTCTGAAATTCCTTGAACTTTTCAAAGGTCTCAGACTTGTGTTTCATTAAGTAGACATACCCATATCTACTAAAGTCATCAGTGAGGGTGAGAACATAATGATAGCCACCGCGAGCCTCAACACTCATTGGACCGCACACATCAGTATGTATGATTTCCAATAAGTTGGTTGCTTGCTCCATTGTTCCTGAGAATGGAGTCTTGGTCATTTTACCCATGAGGCATGGTTCGCATGTGCCAAATGATTCATAATCAAGAGACTCTAAAAGTCCATCAGCATGGAGCTTCTTCATGCGTTTGACACCTATGTGACCAAGGCGGCAGTGCCACAAGTATGTGGGACTATTATTATCAATCTTACATCTTTTGGTACTCACACTATGAACATGTGTAGCATTACGCTCGAGATTCATTAAGAATAAACCATTCACCATTGGAGCATGACCATAAAACATATCTCTCATATAAATAGAACAACCATTATTCTCGGATTTAAATGAGTAGCCATCTCGAATTAAACGAGATCCTGATACAATGTTCATGCTCAAAGCTGGCACTAAATAACAATTATTAAGGTTTAAAACTAATCCCGAAGGTAAATGTAGAGGTAGCGTGCCGACGGCGATCACATTGACCTTGGAACCATTCCCGACGCGCATCGTCACCTCGTCCTTTGCCAGTCTCCGCTTATTCCGCAGCTCCTGTTTTGAGTTACAAATGTGAGCAACCGCACCGGTATCAAATACCCAGGAGCTACTACGAGTACTGGTAAGGTACACATCAATTACATGTATATCACATATACCTTTCATTTTGCCGGCCTTCTTGTCCGCTAAGTATTTGGGGCAGTTCCGCTTCCAGTGACCACTTTCCTTGCAATAAAAGCACTCAGTCTCGGGCTTGGGTCCATTCTTTGGCTTCTTCCCGGCAGCTTGCTTGCCGGGCGCGGCAACTCCCTTGCCGTCCTTCTTGAAAGCTTTCTTACCCTTGCCCTTCTTGAACTTAGTGGTTTTATTCACCATCAACACTTGATGTTCCTTTTTGACTTCTACCTCTGCTGATTTCAGCATTGCAAATACTTCAGGAATGGTCTTTTCCATCCCCTGCATATTGAAGTTCATCACAAAGCTCTTGTAGCTCGGTGGAAGCGACTGAAGGATTCTGTCAATGACCGCGTCATCCGGGAGATTAACTCCCAGCTAAGTCAAGCGGTTATGCAACCCAGACATAGTGAGTATGTGCTCACTGACAGTACTGTTTTCCTCCATCTTACAGCTGAAGAACTTGTCGGAGACATGATATCTCTCGACCCGGGCATGAGCTTGGAAAACCATTTTCAGCTCTTCGAACATCTCATATGCTCCGTGTCTCTCAAAACGCTTTTGGAGCCCCGGCTCTAAGCTGTAAAGCATGCCGCACTGAACGAGGGAGTAATCATCGGTACGTGCCTGCCAAGCGTTCATAACGTCTTGTTCTGTAGGGAGAACAGGTGCGTCACCCAGCGGTGCTTGTAGGACATAATCTTTCTTGGCAGCTATGAGGATGATCCTCAGGTTTCGGACCCAGTCTGTGTAGTTGCTGCCATCGTCTTTCAGCTTGGTTTTCTCTAGGAACGCGTTGAAGTTGAGGACTACGTTGGCCATTTGATCTACAAGACATATTGTAAAAAATTTAGACTAAGTTCATGATAATTAAGTTCATCTAATCAAATTATTCAATGAACTCCCACTTAGATAGACATCCCTACAGTAATCTAAGTATAACATGATCCGAGTTAACTAGGTCGTGTCCGATCATCACGTGAGACGGTCTAGTCAACATCGGTGAACATCTTCATGTTGATCATATCTTCTATACGACTCATGCTCGACCTTTCGGTCTTCTGTGTTCCGAGGCCATGTCTGTACATGCTAGGCTCGTCAAGTCAACCTAAGTGTTTGCATGTGTAAATCTGTCTTACACCCGTTGTATGTGAACGTTAGAATCTAACACCCGATCATCACGTGGTGCTTCGAAACAACGAACTGTCGCAACGGTGCACAGTTAGGGGGAACACTTTCTTGAAATTATTATGAGGGATCATCTTATTTACTACCGTCGTTCTAAGCAAACAAGATGCAGAAACATGATAAACATCACATGCAATCAAATAATAATAGTGACATGATATGGCCAATATCACATAGCTCCTTTGATCTCCATCTTGGGGCTCCATGATCATCTTGTCACCCGCATGACACCATGATCTCCATCATCATGATCTCCATCATCGTGTCTCCATGAAGTTGCTCGCCAACTATTACTTCTACTACTACGGCTAACACGTTTAGCAATAAAGTAAAGTAATTTACATGGCGTTTCTCAATGACACATAGGTCATATAAAAAATAAAGACAACTCCTATGGCTCCTGCCGGTTGTCATACTCATCGACATGCAAGTCGTGATTCCTATTACAATAGCATGAACATCTCATACATCACATATATATCATTCATCATTCATCACAACTTTGGCCATATCATATCACAAAGCACTTGTTGCAAAAACAAGTTAGACATCCTCTAATTGTTGTTTGCAAGTTTTACGTGGCTGAAACAGGATTCTAGCAAGAACGTTTTCTTACCTACGTGAAAGCCACAACGTGATTTGTCAACTTCTATTTACCCTTCATAAGGACCCTTTTCATCGAATCCGCTCCAACTAAAGTGGGAGAGACAGACACCCGCCAGCCACCTTATGCAACTTGTGCATGTTAGTCGGTGGAACCGGTCTCACGTAAGCGTACGTTTAAGGTTGGTCCGGGCCGCTTCATCCCACAATACCATTGAAGCAAGATAAGACTAGTAGCGGCAAGAAAGTTGACAACATCAACGCCCACAACAAATTGTGTTCTACTCGTGCAAGAGAACTACGCATAGACCTAGCTCATGATGCCACTGTTGGGGAACGTTGCAGAAAACAAAAATTTTCCTACGGTTTCACCAAGATCCATCTAGGAGTTCATCTAGCAACGAGTGGTTGGATTGCATCTACATACCTTTGTAGATCACGCGTGGAAGCGTTCAAAGAATGGGGATGAGGAAGGCGTACTCGACGTGATCCAAATCACCGGAGATCCTAGCGCCGAACGGACGGCACCTCCGCGTTCAACACACGTACGGTCAGCGCAACGTCTCTTTCTTCTTGATCCAGCAAGGGGGAAGGAGAGGTTGAGGAAGATGGCTCCAACAGCAGCACGACGGCGTGGTGGTGGTGGAGCTGCAGTACTCCGGCAGGGCTTCGCCAAGCACTATGGAGGAGGAGGATGTGTTGGAGAGGGAGAGGGAGGCACCAAAGGCAAGGGTGAGAGGTCCTCCCTTTCCCCCACTATATATAGGGAGCCTAGGGGGGGCGCCGGCCCTAGGAGATGCAATCTCCTAGGGGGGCGGCGGCCAAGGGAGGAATCCCTCCTCCCCAAGGCACCTAGGAGGTGCCTTCCCCTTCTAGGACTCTTCCTTTAGGGTTTCCCCCACTCTAGGCTCATGGGCCCTAGGGGAAAGTGGCGCCCCAGCCCACTTTGGGCTGGATCCCTTCCCACTTCAGCCCATGGGGCCCTCCGGGATAGGTGGCCCCACCCGGTGGACCCCCGGGACCCTTCCGGTGGTCCCGGTACAATACCGGTGACCCCGATACTTGTCCCGATGGCCGAAATAGCACTTCCTATATATAATTCTTTACCTATGGACCATTCCGGAACTCCTCGTGACGTCCGAGATCTCATCCGGGACATCGAACAACATTTGGGTTACTGCATATACATATCCCTACAACCCTAGTGTCACCGAACCTTAAGTGTGTAGACCCTACGGGTTCGGGAGACATGTAGACATGACCGAGATCGCTCTCCGGTCAATAACCAACAGAGGGATCTGGATACCCATGTTGGCTCCCACAAGCTCCTCGATGATCTCATCGGATGAACCACGATGTCGAGGATTCAAGCAACCCCGTATACAATTCCCTTTGTCAATCGGTATGTTACTTGCCCGAGATCTGATCGTCGGTATCCCAATACCTCGTTCAATCTCGTTACCGGCAAGTCACTTTACTCGTACCGTAATGCATGATCCCGTGACCAGACACTTGGTCACTTTGAGCTCATTATGATGATGCATTACCGAGTGGGCCCAGTGATACCTCTCCGTCATACGGAGTGACAAATCCCAGTCTTGATCCGTGTCAACCAACAGACACTTTCGGAGATACCCGTAGTATACCTTTATAGTCACCCAGTTACGTTGTGATGTTTGGTACACCCAAAGCACTCCTACGGTATCCGGGAGTTACACGATCTCATGGTCTAAGGAAAGGATACTTGACATTGTAAAACTCTAGCAAACAAACTATACAATCTTGTGCTATGTTTAGGATTGGGTCTTGTCCATCACATCATTCTCCTAATGATGTGATCTCGTTATCAATGACATGTAATGTCCATAGTCAAGAAACCATGACTATCTGTTGATCAACGAGCTAGTCAACTAGAGGCTTACTAGGGACATGTTGGTGTCTATTATTCACACATGTATTATGATTTCCGGATAACACAATTATAGCATGAATAAAGACAATTGTCATGAACAAGGAAATATAATAATAATGCTTTTATTATTGCCTCTAGGGCATATTTCCAACAAGCATAACTTGTACTAGATGTTCCCCTTCAAAATGGCCAATTGTTGGCGCCCTTCCCGCTCATTATTTGGGGAGAGGCCCAGGGCCTCTATAAACAGATCTAGCCACCACAAAGTAGAGGGCGGACAAGAAGGGACCGAAAAAGAGAGAGATAGAGAGAGAGAGGCGATTGAAATCACCCAAGCAGTTCATCGCACCAGCTCAAGAACACCTCTCGCGAGGCTGTTCTTCCCTTTTACTATTCCTCCTCTGCCCCTGAGGCAATCCACCACACCACACACTGGAGTAGGGTATTACACCACAACGGTGGCCTGAACCAGTATAAACCTTGTGTCCCTTGTGTTGCTCGTTGTTTCCAGCTCAGATCACGCGAGGAAATTGGACATAGATTGGTAGGGGAGAGATCTTCGCGTGCACCCCAGTGTCTGAACCTCAAGGGTCTGCCGGAACCCGAAATCCGACAACGGTTGAACCGCTGAGTTCGGCATGTCATGGCCTTCGCCGGAGTGTTTAGATGAGCTCTGGACGAGCCGGGGTATCCTTCCACGAAGTAGTTCGGAGCCCCTTGACGGTGTCCGGGAGCCTTGGCGTCGACTCGAGGTTTGGCTGCAAGGTGTTGCTCGTTGTTTCTGCTGCTAAGGCAGTGATGTATTTGTTGGTGTCAAAGGAAGGTTCGGCCTTGCCATGAACCGTGATGACACCGCGTGGACCGGGCATTTTGAGCTTACGGTAGGCATAATGTGGCACCACGTTGAATCGAGCGAATGTGGTTCGCCTGAGTAGTGCTTGATAGTCACTGCGAAAAGGGGCGATTTCAAAGATTAACTCTTCGATACGGTAATTTTCCAGTGATCTGAAGATTACCTCGAGGGCAATGGAGCCTGTACAGCTAACCTCCATACCTGGTATGATGCTTCTAAAAGTGGCTTTGGTGGGCTTGATCGCTGAATGATCGATTCCCATCTTGCGCACTGTGTCCTGGTAAGGCAGATTTAAACTGCTACCTCCGTCCATGAGGACTCGAGTGAGGTGGAACCCGTCTACTATTGGGTCGAGGATTAGTGCGGCTGGATTGCCCTGATTGGCATTAACCGGACGATCCGTGCGGTTGAAGGTGACCAGCCCTAGCTTATATTGTGGGATGGCTAATTCCGTTGAGCCGCCATCCCTAAGGGTGCATATCTGGTCCAAGTTGGCAATTTGGGTGGTATTTACCACATTCACTGATTGAATATGGGGGGGGGGATTTCTTTTGTCCTCCAGTGTTCGGTGATCCGGGCTCTTCTTCATTGTCGTCGCTTTGAGACCCCTCTTCGTCTTTGGCGCCTGCCTTGCCGGCTTGTTTGAAGACCCAGCATTCTCTGTTGGTATGGGTGGCTGGCATTTCTGGGGTGCCATGAATTTGGCATTGGCGAGCGAGTACGCGGTCCAGACTGGATGGACCTGGATTTGTATTTTTGGGTGTCCCTTTCCGCTGACCAGACTTTGAGCCCCTGAACCCGGCATTAATTGCTGTATTTTTGGCGTTTTCACCATATTTGCGGCGCTTGTGTTTGTTGCGTCGTGGTTTGCCATTGCTATCCCTGGCTTCTGATATGCCAGGTTTGCTTGATGTATTGGTACTACGAGCCAATCAGCTATCTTCACCCGCACAAAAGCGGGTCATAAGTGTCGTGAGGGCTGCCATGGATTTTGGCTTCTCTTGGCCGAGGTGTCGGGCGAGCCATTCATCATTGATATTATGCTTAAATGCCGTTAAGGCCTCTGCATCCGGACAATCGACAATTTGGTTTTTCCTGGTTAGGAACCGGGTCCGGAATGTCCTGGCCGATTCCCCTGGCTGCTGAGTTATATGACTTAAATCGTCAGCGTCCGGCGGTCGCACATAAGTGCCCTGGAAATTGTCCAGGAATGCCTCTGTCAGGTTCTCCCAACTTCCGATGGAGTTTGCCGGCAAGCTATTGAGCCAGTGCCGAGCTGGCCCTTTGAGTTTTAGCGGGAGATACTTGATGGCATGTAGGTCATCCCCGCAGGACATGTGAATGTGGAGGAAGAAGTCTTCTATCCATACCGCGGGGTCTGTAGTACCATCGTATGATTCTATGTTTATGGGTTTAAACCCTTCTGGGAATTCGTGATCCATTACTTCGTCAGTGAAGCATAAGGGGTGTGCGGCGCCTATGTGCCGGGCTATATCGCGACGCGGTTCATACGAGTCTTATCTTTCGTGTTCGGCTCGGCCGGATTTGCTTTTAGTGTATCCGACATGATGCGCATATTGGTGCGTGCCCCTGTGATCCGTAGATCGATCTTGCATGTTTTGCCTTGTTTTCCAATACGTCTCGCAGGTCCCGCGTGTTGCCCTGGGCCTTGGTATTTTTGTTTGATTGGCGGCGGGGTGCGGGCTTGACTTCTGGCTGAAATACCTTTCTGTCTCGGCCACGAGGTGGCCGGTCAACCGCATCGTACACTGGTGATGTAGGTTTCAATGCTTCCTCCTCGAGGTGAGGTAGCAACCTGCGCTTTGGGTAACTCTTGGAGGGGTGCTCGAGTTCATATTCCTTGGCCGCAAGGACTTTAGTCCATCTGTCTGCTAGCAGATCTTGATCAGCTTGAAGATGTTGTTGCTTTTTCTTCAAGCTATTCGTTGTGGCTATAAGTCGGCGCTTGAAGCGCTCCTGTTCGACAGGATCCTCAGGCACGATAAACTCTTCGTCGCCGAGGCTCACCTCGTCTTCGGAGAGAGGCATGTAATTGTCCTCCTCCGATTCTCCATCTGATGCCTGCTCTGGAGGGCTAGCTTGTTCACCCTCCCACTTTACATCGTGCTGGAGGGGATTGTGGTTGTCTTCGGCACTATCCGGACTGTTATTGTCTCTTGTGCCGGTATCACTACTTTTGCTGTGGCGGGACTTAGAGCGGCGCCGCTGACGTCGGCACTTGGGTTGCTTCTTGGAGGGGTCATCCTCCGTTGTTTCGTCGCCATTGCCTTCTTTGGGGGTGTCCACCATGTATATATCATATGATGAGGTGGCGATCCAGCACCCTGTGGGCGGTGGTTCCTGTTCGTCTCCTGCATCGTCATCCATACCGTCGATGTCTTCGGAGTCGAAGTCAAGCATGTCAGTTAAATCGTCGATAGTGGCTACTAAGTGGGTGGTGGGTGGACAGTGAATTTCTTCGTCATCCGCATCCCATTCTAGCCGGACATAGTTCGGCCAAGGTTCTCCTGACAAGGAGAGAGACCTTAATGAATTTAGCACATCGCCGAAAGGCGAGTGCTGAAAGATATCCGCGGAGGTAAACTCCATGATCGGCGCCCAATTGGATTTGATAGGCACGGATGTAGGCGGCTCGGAGTCCGTGGCCGGAGACGAATCCAGTGGTTCGGCAACACGGCTCTCGTAAGGGGTGAAATCAGTATCCGGCTCCATCGCCACTGAGAGTGCGGCCTCCATGGCGGGCTCGATCCCTCCGTCCTTGGATGGCGCAATTTGCTCTGGATTGAAGGTCGGAGTAGTTGTAGGTGTGATCTCCCGAACACTGTCCGGCGGCAGAGCTAAATCATGCTCGTCGTGATCGTGCGGCGCACCTGACATGGGCTCGAATCCGTTGAAGATCAAGTCTCCGCGGATGTCGGCGGTGTAGTTTAAGTTTCCAAACCTGACCTGATGGCCAGGGGCGTAGCTCTCGATCTGCTCCAGATGGCCAAGCGAATTGGCCCGTAGTGCGAAGCCGCCGAATACGAAGATCTGTCCGGGGAGGAAAACCTCACCCTGGACCGCATCATTACCAATGATCAAAGGGGCCATCGAGCCTTATGCTGATGACACAGTGGAACTCTCAATGAAAGCACCAATGTCGGTGTCAAAACCGGCGGATCTCGGGTAGGGGGTCCCAAACTGTGCATCTAAGGCGGATGGTAACAAGAGGCAGGGGACACGATGTTTACCCAGGTTCGGGCCCTCTCGATGGAGGTAATACCCTACGTCCTGCTTGATTCATCTTGATGATATGAGTATTACAAGAGTTGATCTACCACAAGATCGTAGAGGCTAAACCCTAGAAGCTAGCCTATGGTATGATTGTTGTTGTCCTACGGACTAAACCCTCCGGTTTATATAGACACCGGAGGGGGCTAGGGTTACACAGAGTTGGTTACAAGGGAGGAGATATGCATATCCGTATTGCCAAGCTTGCCTTCCACGCCAAGGAAAGTCCCATCCGGACACGGGACGAAGTCTTCAATCTTGTATCTTCATAGTCCAACAGTCCGGCCAAAGGATATAGTCCGGCTGTCCAGAGACCCCCTAATCCAGGACTCCCTCAGTGACTATAGACTTGCAAGATAGGATCAAGAACTCACATATATTCATGAAAACATAATAGGTTCAGATCTGAAATCATGGCACTCCGGCCCTAGTGACAAGCATTAAGCATAGCAAAGTCATAGCAACATCAATCTCAGAACATAATGGATACTAGGGATCAAACCCTAACAGAACTAACTCGATTACATTATAAATCTCATCCAACCCATCAAAGTCCAGCAAGCCTACGATGGAATTACTCACGCACGGCGGTGAGCATCATGAAATTGGTGATGGAGGAAGGTTGATGATGACGATGGCGGCGGATTCCCCTCTCTGGAGCCCCGAACGGACTCCAGATCAGCCCTCCCGAGAGAGATTAGGGCTTGGCGGCGGCTCTGTATCGTAAAACGCGATGAATCCTTCTCTCTGATTTTTTTTCTCCCCGAACGTGAATATATAGAGTTGGAGTTGAGGTCGGTGGAGCACCAGGGGGCCCACGAGGCAGGGGGCGTGCCCAGGGGGGTAGGCGCGGTCCCCACCCTCGTGGACAGGGTGTGGGCCCCTAGCCTTGATTCTTTCACTAGTATTTTTTATATATTCCAAAAATATTCTCCATTGATTTTCAGGTCATTCCGAGAACTTTTATTTCTGCACAAAAATAACACCATGGCAATTCTGCTGAAAACAGCGTCAGTCCGGGTTAGCTCCATTCAAATCATACGAGTTAGAGTCCAAAACAAGGGCAAAAGTGTTTGGAAAAGTAGATACGTTGGAGACATATCAGCCTCATATTTCTTGATTTCCTCTACATTGTTAGTCATAGAACAACTAGAGGAAACCAAAGCATTTCTATCACGGCAGTATGGGAGACCAAGCATATCATCACTAATGAGCTTAACACCATCATCACAAGATATTTCTTCACTCACCATGTCATTACCTTGTGGCATGCCACATGCTGGTGAAGTGGAAGATATTGAAGTGTGCAAGTAATCGAAGGTGGAAGCAATAGAGAGCTCTTCATGATTTAAAAATGTGGAGAACTCCTCCATCAACTCCCCCAATAGAATATTATCTTCATCAAGATTGGACCCACCATATATATCTTCAAGTTTGGTCCAAGTCTCATGAGCCGACTTGCAAGTTGTGACTGCCTTAAACACTTCAAAGGTTAAAGCTTGATGAATGACAAGAGAAGTATCAAAATCAAGATACATATCCTCAATAGATGGAGAGAGCCCATCCTTTGCAATAGAAATTCCAACAAGAACAATTCGCAAAGCATTTGGACCCATGGCCCGAAAGTGGCATAGCATGCAAATTCTCCATAGGTGATAATTTGTGCCATCAAAATCAAAAGTGTTGTTTTGCACTAAAACACTAGTCGACATCGATGCTCTCTAGGCGGTGAATGTGAATTCTCCATAGGTGATAATTTGTGCCATCCAAATCAAAAGTGTTGTTGTGCACTAAAAGACTAGTCGACATTGATACTCTCTAGGTGGTGAAGCCTAATAAGGAGAGACCTAGCTCTGATACCGATTGAAAGTACCATGATGTCGCCTAGAGGGGGGTGAATAGACATTTTAAAAACTTCTACGGATTTGGCTTTATCCTAATGCAGAAATAAAATAAAGGGATACTTTTCAAGCACGGATCCTAAATATACTAGGCTCAAAGGCTCAACTAAGTGCACCATCAACTTAATGTAAGTGAGGTGAGCACAACAAGGATAAGAACAAGCACAAGTAAGTTACACAAACTTACTTGAGCAATATCACAAGATATGTAAGTGTATGCCACAAGTTAGCAATTCACATTAAACACAAGATATATCAATAGTAGCAAGTATGAATTGCGGGATATAAAGTGTAGGCCTAAATAATCTCTTCAAGGAAATAGTCCACACAATATAATGAGGACAACAATATATAGTGAACGCAAGGTCACGAGACCAAAGTAAAACACAAGTAGTGGCTAGGGTTAGAGATAACCGAAGACGAGGATGTATCCCAATGTTCCCTTCCTTGGAGGGAAGCTAGTCACAGTTAGAGAGGTGGATGTTACCACGAAGGCACACCAACGCCACAAAGGCTCAGCCTATTCTCCCTTTGAGACAACACCACGAAGGTGTTTCTCAACCACTAGTGGTAGACCTTGAGGCGGCCTCCAAACCTTCACAAACTTTCTGGGGGCAAATCATAAGTTGATTCCTCACCGGAGCACTCCTACCGCCTAGGAGTATCTGATACGTCTCCAATGTATCTATAATTTATGAAGTTTTCATGCTGTTATTTTACCATTCTTGGATGTTTTACAATCATTTTATAGCAACTTTATATTTTTGGGGGACTAAACTATTGACCCAGTGCCAGTTGTTGTTTTTTGCTTGTTTTTTACATCACAGAAAATCAATATCAAACGGAGTCCAAACACCGCGAAACTTTACAGAGATTTTTTTTGGACCAGAAGGAACCCATTGGGCCAGAGCTGCACCTGGGGGTGCCCCGAGGGGGGCACAACCCACCAGGGTGCGCCAGGGCCCCCTGGCGCGCCCAGGTGGGTTCTGCCCACCTCGGTGGCCTCCCGCACCCCCTCTTTGCACTATAAATTCCCAAATATTCTGAAACCCTTTGGGGTTAACCTATATTAGAAGTTTCGCCGCCGCAGGGCTCCGTAGCCACCAAAAACCAATCTAGACCCGTTCCGGCACACTACTGGAGGGAGGAATCATCTCCGGTGGCCATCTTCATCATCCCAGCGGCCACCAAGATGAGGAGGGAGTAGTCCACCCTCGGGGCTGAGGGTTTGTACCAGTAGCTATGTGTTTAATCTCTCTCTCTCTCGTGATCTATATCATGGGCTCTGTTAATATAGTCGGATCATATGATGTTTCTCCTCTCTATCTTGTTGTGATTAATTGAGTTTTTCCCTTTGAGATCTCGTTGTTTTCGGATGAATACTTTTATGGATTTGATAACACTTGATATATGTCTTGCAATTGAATACTCGTGGTGACAATGGGGTATCGTATTGATTCACTTGATATATCTTTTGGCACTCAACTTGCGAATTCCCGCGGTGACATTGGGGTAATCTATGCATATGGGTTGATGCATGTTCTTGAAGGAAATATGCCCTAGAGGCAATAATAAAGTTATTATTTATTTCCTTATATCATGATAAATGTTTATTATTCATGCTAGAATTGTATTAACCGGAACATAATACATGTGTGAATACATAGACAAACAGTATGTCACTAGTATGCCTCTACTTGACTAGCTCGTTGAATCAAAGATGGTTAAGTTTCCTAGCCATAGACATGAGTTTTCATTTGATTAACGGGATCACATCATTAGAGAATGATGTGATTGACTTGACCCGTTCCATTAGCATAGCACTTGATCGTTTAGTTTGTTGCTATTGCTTTCTTCATGACTTATACATGTTCCTATGACTATGAGATTATGCAACTCCCGTTTACCGGAGGAACACTTTGTGCGCTACCAAATGTCACAACGTAACTGGGTGATTATAAAGGTGCTCTACAGGTGTCTCCAAAGGTACTTGTTGGGTTGGCGTATTTCGAGATTAGGATTTGTCACTCCGATTGTCGGAGAGGTATCTCTGGGCCCACTCGGTAATGCACATCACTATAAGCCTTGCAAGCATTGCAACTAATAAGTTAGTTGCGGGATGATGTATTACGGAACGAGTAAAAGAGACTTGCCGGTAACGAGATTGATACAGGTATTGAGATACCGACGATCGAATCTCGGGCAAGTAACATACCGATGACAAAGGGAACAACGTATGTTGTTATGTGGTCTGAGCGATAAAGATCTTCGTAGAATATGTGGGAGCCAATATGAGCATCCAGGTTCCGCTATTATTTATTGACCGGGGACGTGTCTCGGTCATGTCTACATAGTTCTCGAACCCGTAGGGTCCGCACGCTTAAGGTTTTGATGACAGTTATATTATGAGTTTATGAGTTTTGATGTACCGAAGGAGTTCGGAGTCCCGGATGAGATCGGGGACATGACGAGGAGTCTCGAAATGGTCGAGATGTAAAGATCGATATATTGGACGACTATATTCGGACATCGAAAAGGTTCCAAGTGATTCAGGTATTTTCGGAGTACCGGGGAGTTACGGGAATTCGCCGGGGAGGAGATGGGCCTTATTGGGCCATACGGGAATAGAGGAGAGAGGCCAAAAGGAAGGAGGCGTGCGCCCCCCTCTGGTCTGAATTGGACAAGGGGTGCGCCCACTTTTCCTTGTTCCTCTCCCCCTCTTTCCTTCTCTCCTACTCCAACAAGGGAAGGAGGAGTCCTACTCCCGGTGGGAGTAGGACTCCCCCCTTGGCGCGCCCTCCTCCTAGGCCGGCCGCCTCCCTCCCTTGCTCCTTTATATACGGGGGCAGGGGGCACCCCAGAGACACAACAGTTGATCATTGATCTCTTAGCAGTGTGCGGTGCCCCCCTCCACCATAGTCCTCGATAATATTGTAGTGGTGCTTAGGCAAAGCCCTGCGACGGTAGAACATCAAGATCGTCACCACACCGCCGTGCTGACGGAACTCTTCCCTGACATTCTGCTAGATCAGAGTCCGGGGATCGTCATCGAGCTGAACGTGTGCTAGAACTCAGAGGTGCCGTAGTTTCGATGCTTGATCGGTTGGGCCGTGAAGACGTACGACTACATCAACCGTGTTGTGCTAATGCTTCCGCTTTCGGCCTACGAGGGTACATAGACAACACTCTCCCCTCTTGTTGCTATGCATCACCATGATCTTGCGTGTGCGTAGGAAATTTTTTGAAATTGCTACGTTCCCCAAAACTGGCATCGGAGCCTGGTTTTATGCGTTGATGTTATATGCACGAGTAGAACACAAGTGAGTTGTGGGCGATATAAGTCATACTGCTTACCAGCATGCCATACTTTGGTTCGGCGGTATTGTTGGATGAAGCGGCCCGGACCGACATTACGCGTACGCTTACGCGAGACTGGTTCTACCGACGTGCTTTGCACACGGGTGGCTGGCGGGTGTCAGTTTCTCCAACTTTTGTTGAACCGAGTGTGGCTACGCCCGGTCCTTGCGAAGGTTAAAACAGCACCAACTTGACAAACTATCGTTGTGGTTTTGATGCATATGTAAGAAAGGTTCTTGCTAAGCCCGTAGCAGCCACGTAAAACTTGCAACAACAAAGTAGAGGATGTCTAACTTGTTTTTGCAGAGCATGTTGTGATGTGATATGGTCAAGGCGTGATGAGATATAAGTTGTTGTATAAGATGATCATGTTTTGTTGAAGTTATCGGCAACTGGCGGAAGCCTTATGGTTGTCTCTTTATTGCATAAGATGCAAGCGCTAAATAATTGCTTTACTTTATCGCTATGCGATAGCAATAGTTGCAAGAGCAATAGTTGGCAAGACGACCATGTGACGACACATTGATATAGATCAAGATGATGGAGATCATGGTGTCCTTCCGGTGACGATGGAAATCATGACGATGCTTTGGAGATGGATATCAAAGGCACAAGATGATGATGTCCATATCATGTCACATATTTTGATTGCATGTGATGTTTATCTTTTATGCGTCTTATCTTGCTTTGATTGATGGCAGCATTGTAAGATGATCTCTCACTAAATTTCAAGATAAAAAGTGTTCTCCCTAAGTATGCACCGTTGCCAAAGCTCGTCGTGCCCAGACACCATGTGATGATCGGGTGTGATAAGCTCTACGTCCATCTATAACGGGTGCAAGCCAGTTTGCACACGCAGAATACTCAGGTTAAACTTGACGAGCCTAGCATATGCAGATATGGCCTCGGAACACTGAGATCGAAAGGTCGAGCGTGAATCATATAGCAGATATGATCAACATAGTGATGTTGACCATTGAAAGCTACTCCATTTCACGTGATGATCGGTTATGGTTTAGTTGATTTGGATCACGTGATCACTTAGATGATTAGAGGGATGTCTATCTAAGTGGGAGTTCTTAAGTAATATGATTAATTGAACTTTAATTTATCATGTACTTAGTCCTGGTAGTATTAGCATATCTATGTTGTAGATCAATAGCTCGTGATGTTGCTCCCCGTTTAATTTTTATATGTTCCTAGAGAAAACTAAGTTCAAAGATGTTAGTAGCAATGATGCGGATTGGATCCGTGGTCTGAGGTTTATCCTCAGTGCTGCACAGAAGAATTATGTCCTTGATGCACCGCTAGGTGACAGACCTATTGTAGGAGCAGATACAGACGTTATGAACGTTTGGCTAGCTCAATATGATGACTACTTGATAGTTTAGTGCACCATGCTTAAACGGCTTAGAATCGGGACTTCAAAGACGTTTTGAATGTCATGGACCATATGAGATGTTCTAGGAGTTGAAGTTAATATTTCAAGCAAATACCCGAGTTGAGAGATATGAAGTCTCCAACAAGTTCTATAGCTAAAAGATGGAGGAGAATGGCTCAAGCAATGAGCATGTGCTCAGATTGTCTGGGTACTACAATCGCTTGAATCAAGTGGGAGTTAATCTTCCAGATAAAATAGTGTTTGACAGAATTCTCTAGTCACCATCACCAAGTTAGTAGAACTTAGTGATGAACTATAATATGCAAGGGATGACGAAAACATTCCCAAGCTCTTCGCGATGCAAAAAACGGCGAAGGTAGAAATCAAGAAAAACATCAAGTGTTGATGGTTGACAAGACCACTAGTTTCAAGATAAAGGACAAAGGGAAGAAGGGGAACTTCAAGAAGAATGGCAAACAAGTTGTTGCTCAAGTGAAGAAACCCAAGTCTGGACCTAAGCCTGAGACTAAGTGCTTCTACTGCAAAGGGACTGGTCACTAGAAGCGGAACTACCCCAAGTATTTGGCGGATAAGAAGGATGGCAAAGTGAACAAAGGTATATTTGATATATAGATTATTGATGTGTATTTTACTAGTGTTCGTAGCAACCCCTCGGTATTTGATACTGGTTCAGTTGCTAAGAGTAGTAACTCGAAACGGGAGTTGCAGAATGAACAGAGACTGGTTAAGGGTGAAGTGACGATGTGTGTTGGAAGTGGTTCCATGATTGATATGATCATCATCGCACACTCCCTATACTTTCGGGATTAGTGTTGAACCTAAATAAGTGTTATTTGGTGTTTGCGTTGAGCATGAATATGATTTGATCATGTTTATTGCAATACGGTTATTCATTTAAGTAAGAGAATAAATTGTTGTTCTGTTTACATGAATAAAACCTTATATGGTTACACACCCAATGAAAATGGTTCGTTGGATCTCGATCGTAGTGATACACATATTCATAATATTGAAACCAAAAGATTCAAGTTAATAATGATAGTGCAACTTATTTGTGGCACTGCCGTTTAGGTCATATTGGTGTAAAGCGCATGAAGAAACTCCATGCTGATGGACTTTTGGAATCACTTGATTATGAATCACTTGATGCTTGCGAACCATGCCTCGCGGGCAAGACGACTAAGACTTCGTTCTCCGGAACAATGGAGCCAGCAACTGACTTATTGGAAATAATACATACTGATGTATGTGGTCCGATGAGTGTTAAGGCTCACGGCAAGTATCGTTATTTTCTGACCTTCACAGATGATTTGAGCAGATATGGGTATATCTACTTAATGAAACACAAGTCTGAAACATTTGAAAAGTTCAAAGAATTTCAGAGTGCAGTGGAGAATCATCGTAACAAGAAAATAAAAGTTTCTACGATATGATCGCAGAGGTAAAATATTTGAGTTAAGAGTTTGGCCTTCAGTTAAAACAATGTGAAATAGTTTCACTACTCACGCCACCTGGAACACCACAGTGTAAGGGTGTGTCCGAACGTCATAACCGTACTTTATTAGATATGGTGCAATCTATGATGTCTCTTACCGATATACCACTATCGTTTTGGGGTTATGCATTAGAGACAGCTGCATTCACGTTAAATAGGGCACCATCTAAATCCGTTGAGACGACACCGTATGAACTATGGTTTGGCAAGAAACCTAAGCTGTTGTTTCTTAAAATTTGAGGTTTTAATGCTTATGTGAAAAAGTTTCAACCTGATAAGCTCAAACCCAAATCAGAGTAGTGCGTCTTCATAGGATACCCAAAAAGAAAATGTTGGCTACACCTTCTATCACAGATCCGAAGGCAAGATATTCGTTGCTGAGAATGGATCCTTTCTAGAGAAGGAGTTTCTCTCGAAAGAAGTGAGTGGGAGCAAAGTAGAACTTGATGAGGTAATTGTACCTACTCCCTTATTGGAAAGTAGTTCATCACAGAAATATGTTCCTGTGACTACTACACCAATTAGTGAGGAAGCTAATGATGATGGTCATGTAACTTCAGATCAAGTTGCTACCGAACCTCGTAGGTAAACCAGAGTGAGATCTGCACCAGAGTGGTACGGTAATCCTGTTTTGGAGGTCATGTTACTTGACCATGACGAGCCTACGAACTATGAGGAAGCGATGATGAGCCCAGATTCCGCGAAATGGCTTGAGGCCATGAAATCTGAGATGAGATCCATGTATGAGAACAAAGTCTGGACTTTGATTGACTTGCCAATTGATCGGTGATCCATTGAGATTAAATGGATCTTCAAGAGGAAGACGGACGCTGATAGTAGTGTTACTATCTACAAAGCTAGAATTGTCGCAAAAAGGTTTTCGACAAGTTCAAGGTGTTGACTACGATGAGAGTTTCTCACTCGTATCTATGCTTAAGTCTGTCCGAATCATGTTAGCAATTGCCGCAGTTTATGAAATCTGGCAAATGGATAAACAAAACTGCATTCCTTAATGGATTTATTAAAGAAGAGTTGTATATGATGCAACCAGAAGGTTTTGTCAATCCTAAAGGTACTAACAAAATATGCAAGCTCCAGCGATCCATCTATGGACTGGTGCAAGCATCTCGGAGTTGGAATATACGCTTTTATAAGTTGATCAAAGCATATAGTTTTATACAGACTTGTGGTGAAGCCTGTATTTACAAGAAAGTGAGTGGGAGCACTACAGCATTTCTGATAAGTATATGTGAATGACATATTGTTGATCAGAGATAATGTAGAATTATTCTGCAAAGCATAAAGGAATGTTTGAAAGGAGTTTTTCAAAGAAAGACCTCGGTGAAGCTGCTTACATATTGAGCATCAAGATCTATAGAGATAGATCAAGACGCTTGATAAGTTTTTCAATGAGTACATACCTTGACAAGATTTTGAAGTAGTTCAAAATGGAACAGTCAAAGAAGGAGTTCTTGCCTATGTTACAAGGTGTGAAGTTGAGTAAGACTCAAAACCCGACCACGACAGAAGATAGAGAGAGAATGAAAGTCATTCCCTATGTCTCAGCCATAGGTTCTATAAAGTATGCCATGTTGTGTACCAGACCTATTGTATACCCTGCCCTGAGTTTGGCAAGGGAGTATAATAGTGATCTTGGAGTAGATCACTGGACATTGGTCAAAATTATCCTTAGTGGAATAAGGATATGTTTCTCGATTATGGAGGTGACAAAAGGTCCGTCGTAAAGGGTTACGTCAATGCAAGTTTTGACACTGATCCAGATGACTCAAAGTCTCAATCTAGATACATATTGAAAGTGGGAGCAATTAGCTAGAGTAGCTCCGTGCAGAGCATTGTTGACATAGAAATTTGCAAAATACATACGGATCTGAATGTAGCAGACGCGTTGACTAAACTTCCCTCACAAGCAAAACATGATCACACCTTAGTACTCTTTGGGTATTAATCACATAGCGATGTGAACTAGATTATTGACTCTAGTAAACCCTTTGGGTGTTGGTCACATGACGATGTGAACTATGGGTGTTAATCACATGGTGATGTGAACTATTGATGTTAAATCACATGGCGATGTGAACTAGATTATTGACTCTAGTGCAAGTGGGAGAGTGAAGGAAATATGCCCTAGAGGCAATAATAAAGTTAGTATTTATTTCCTTATATCATGATAAATGTTTATTATTCATGCTAGAATTGTATTAACCGGAAACATAATACATGTGTGAATACATAGACAAACAGTATGTCACTAGTATGCCTCTACTTGACTAGCTCGTTGAATCAAAGATGGTTAAGTTTCCTAGCCATAGACATGAGTTGTCATTTGATTAACGGGATCACATCATTAGAGTCCGGGGATCGTCATCGAGCTGAACGTGTGCTAGAACTCAGAGGTGTCGTAGTTTCGGTGCTTGATCTGTCGGGCCGTGAAGACGTACGACTACATCAACCGCGTTGTGCTAACGCTTCCGTTTTCGGTCTACGAGGGTATGTAGACAACACTCTTCCCTCTCGTTGCTATGCATCACCATGATCTTGCGTGTGCGTAGGAAATTTTTTGAAATTGCTACTGTCGGTGTCATAACCGGCAGATCTCGGGTAGGGGGTCCCGAACTGTGCGTCTAGGCCGGATGGTAACAGGAGACAGGGGACACTTTGTTTTACCCAGGTCCGGGCCCTCTCGATGGAGGTAATACCCTACTCCTGCTTGATTAATATTGATGATATGGGTAGTACAAGAGTAGATCTACCACGAGATCAAGGAGGCTAAACCCTAGAAGCTAGCCTATGGTATGATTGTTGTGTATGGAGTTGATTCTGTCCTACGGACTACAACCCTCCGGTTTATATAGACACCGGATAGGGTTAGGGTTACACAGAGTCGGTTACAATGGTAGGAGATCTTGAATATCGCATCGCCAAGCTTGCCTTCCACGCCAAGGAAAGCCCCATCTGGACACGGGACGAAGTCTTCAATCTTGTATCTTCATAATCCAGGAGTCCGGCTGAAGGTATAGTCCGGCTATCCGAACACCCCCTAATCCAGGACTCCCTCAGTAGCCCCTGAACCAGGCTTCAATGACGATGAGCTCGGCGCGCAAATTGTCTTCGGCATTGCAAGGCGGGTTCCTCCTCCCAGTCCTTCATAGAAGATTGTAAACACCAAGAGTAGTGTCCGGTTCTGTAAAATAAGCTTCCACATATTGCCATAGAGAGAATAATATTAACACAAATCAAATCTGCTGACGTATTCTGCAGTGCGCCATCACACTACAGCCAAGCCCTTTACTCAAATCGTTTTTACTTTTCCACCTCAGCATGTTTTGCGAGGCGGTTTCCTTGGCACGTCTTGTCAAAGCAGAGATCGTGTACCCTTTTTGCGGGATTCTCATCAATACGGACGTGGGTAACCCAACCGCGCCATTTATCACGGCGCTCGGGAGGCAAGCGAGTTTTATTAGGCAAGTGGGGACGCATAACTGCATCCGCCTATATAAGGGGATAAGGATCCACCCTTTTTACCTACGCCTTCTTCCTCCCTTGCCTACCCATCTCTCACGCACCCGAGCTCCAGCGCCCAAGCCCGCACTTCCCACCTCAACCTTCTCCAGCAATGTCCGGAGCGGGAGGCAAATGGATGGTCTCCTCCGTTACAGAGGGTAAAATCAAGAAGCTAAGGAAGGCCGGGTATCTGTCCAAGGACATCGCGCACCGGCTTCCCGAGGAGGGGCAGCTTATCCCCACCCCAAGGCCCCATGAGAGGGTGGTATTTCTCCTCCACTTCCTCCGCGGACTGGGTTTTCCACTCCACCCATTTGTCCGGGGGCTCATGTTCTACTACGGCCTGGATTTCCACGATCTGGCTCCGAACTTCATCCTCAACATCTCGGTGTTTATCGTCGTGTGCGAGCCTTTTCTCCGCGTCCGCCCCCATTTCGGACTCTGGCTCAAGACCTTCAACGTCAAGCCCAAGGTGGTGAGCGGCAGCCAGGCGGAGTGCGGAGGCGCCATGGCGGGCAAGATGGCCAACGCCCTATGGTTTGAGGGCTCTTTCGTGGAGACCCTAAAGGGATGGCAATCCGGGTGGTTTTACATCACCGAGCCACGCGATCCGTAATGGACCGCGGCCCCCCGAGTTCCGATCCGGACCCCCCACGCGGCTTGTGTCCTGGAAAGAGACGAGCCTGTCATGGGGCGATGAAAAAGAGGTGACCGGATTGCAAACATGCATCCAGTCCCTGGTGGACAAGCCAGTCCGGCTAGTTAATATAATCCAGGTTATGCTCGTCCGCCGGATCCTCCCGTGCCAACAACGGGATTTCAATCTGTGGGAGTTCGACCCGCGCAGCATCAAACCCTCAGCAGGCTCTTCGACACAACGTACGAGGATGCCTGGAAGATGCTATTCAAGGGCGCCGAGGCTCCCGCATCCGCCTCAGAGGACCGCGGATACGGCTTGCAGCGTCACGCTAGCAAGGTATGCCATCTACACCTTTTACAGGATGTTAAGCTTTTTTCATAGTTTGACTCTATGCGGGATCTAAACTCCCTTACCTTTGACAGGCTTGGCGGGCGATAGCCGAACCAATTAACTGTCCGGCTCCGTTGCCCGAAGACCCAGCCCCAACTCTACTAGTGAAGCTGCTGGCTCCGGTGCCTTATGTGGTGCCAGAAAAGAAGGCCAAGAAGAAGAAGACCACGGGGACTCGAAAGAGTACCCGTAATGTGGTGCTGTCGGACTCGTCATCCGACGAGTCCGAGACGCCCCCTTCCCGTGAAAATGAGGAGGAGGGAGAAGAAGCCTCTCCCCCTCCAGCGGGGGGAGGAAAGAAAAGGAAGGCTGCCCCAGTGGGGGGGCCGAAGGGTCCAAGAAGAGGAAAACCCCTTCGCCGGACTACGCCCCCGACGCCGACGAGGGCGAAGAGGAGTGGCCGGACAGGGCCAGGCGTCCGGTGAAATCGTAAGTGTTCTGATACCAGAGTAACTCATGATATTCCTTTTGTTGCACAGCTTCCCCTAATGTCGAATATAATCATGCAGCCCGCCCCGGGCCGCACTCAACGAGTCGTCGAGCGGCTCCCTGGATTCATCGGACGTGAACTCTATTCCGCCCGCTGTCTCCCCCTGCACTGCGGATGACGCCGAAGTGGCGTTGCGAAGAGCTCCGGGGCAGGAGGAGGTGGTCCTGGAGGAGCCGCAAGGCGACCTCCCGGACCCCAGGAGTGAAGGGGACAAGACCCCTAAGTCCGGCCTTAAGTCGGACACCGTGCCGGAATCTTCAACAATTCCGGACCGCGGCAGGCGAACTCCTTCCAAGAGGAGCAAGCCTTCTGAGCCGGCAGCCTCCGTCCAACCAGAGGCACCGGACAATCTGCTGGAGGTGCTTGAAGGCGCCTCCATTGACGAGGAGCATCGTACTATTATGAGTACGGTGATCCAGAAGGTTCAGTCCGCCAAGAGCAGGCTGAATGAAGCTTGCGCTAGACTCCTAACAGGCTTCGAGGTAAGTAAAAATATGTAATAATATTACCGCATAGATAGTAGACCCTGATGCTCTGTTTGGCGTTCGGAAAGAAAAGCCGAATGGAGGATCTATTAAATTTCGTAGGAGTCTAATAATGAAGAGTCAATATGCGTATGCAGGCTTCGCTGCTAGCCACCGCCGCACTGACTGCGGAGGTGGATGCCCTGAAGCAGGGACTCGAGCGGTCCAAGGAAGAGCTCGGCCTTGCCAAGCAGCAGCTCGAGGAGAAAGAAGGTGAGAAATACCTTATAAAAAAGTGCCTATAGAGAGGTGCGATTGCAAAAAATAACAGGATTGTACTGCTTATTGTAGGGGCCACGACTGAGGTGGCGACCCTCAAGCAGGTGCCGTCTGAGGCCGAAAAGAAAACGGCCGCGGAGCGCACCGAGCGAGAGAAACTTGGGGCTCAGGTCGGCGAGGTGCAGCAAGAGCTTCAGGCTCTCATGAAAAAACATGAGAGTTTGGAGCTTGAGTCAAAGACCCAAGCGTCCGAGCTCGCGACGGCCCTTGAGACTGCCAAGTCTGCCAAGGCCGAAGCCCAAAAGGCCCTCCGAGAGTTGGAGGATATGAAGAAGATAGCAGCGGGTAAGGCATTCTTTATGCAAAGCAGAAACATAAAAGGAAACTACTTGTTACTTACCCGAATCCGGAGTTCTCCAGGGGCCTTCGCAGATCTTCCCCGCAGCGTATCCGATGCCGCCGCATTCTACCGAGCTGAAGAGGGCAGCTCGACGGAGAAGGTGTTCTGGTCTCAGTATGCTGAGGCCGGACACCCTGTGCCCTTGAGCGACCAGCTGAAACAGCTGGTCGAACTCCACAAGGCGGCCGAACAGGCCATGAAGGGCTTCATAGTTCGGCTGTGGCCCGGAGAGGCCCTGCCTGGGAGCTACTTCGGGCTGGTGCGGCGGCTGGTGGAGGCCTGTCCAAGGCTCGAGGTCATCAAGCGCTCCGTCTGCATCGAAGGTGCCCGTAGGGCCCTTGCCCGTGTAAAGGTGCACTGGGGTAAGCTGGACGGTGAGAAGCTTGTGACGGACGGGCCGCCGCCGGGGAAGGAGCATCGCAAGCCGGAGAACTACTATAAGGATGTTCTTGCGGGTGCCCGCCTTGTGGCGGATGAGTGCACCAAGGATGTAATTTTTGAATGAATTCGCTCGTGTTTATCCTGTGCGCTGAAAACTTGTTCATATGCGCTAAGCAATGCTTATTGAATTTAAAATATTATTTTCTGTGCGGCCGTTTATCAAAAATTGAGAGATGGCCAGTCGTCGGCTTCTGCCCCCATGCCACTAGTGCTGGGGTGTTCGGTGATAAACCTGGGCGCTCTTTTTCCCATGGTTGGGTCCTTCGAGGGAGGCGCTCAGCACGACGAACCAGGCAATCGGACTATAATGCTTGAACACTCTCACTTAGCCATAGAACTTTATAATTTTAAATTTCGGCGAAGCCCCTAGTTCGGAAGACCGAGTTCGGGGCGCTATCCACGCCTTGGCTGGGGTTATCCAGCTCCTCGCTCGAAGCGGCATAAGCCTTTAGGGACTCGAAAAACCTCTCGAACAGCGACCGGTCTCTCGCCTCATCATGACAGTCAGTTTTAGCTTTCTCCACTGAGGTGCTTAACCCAGCTCAACCGGGGCACAATCGCAGTGGTTCTCCTAGTGCTACCTTAGCCGATATAGCGGAACGTAAGGCACCAAAACATAGGAGCCGGGCAAACCCAACTATTGACCCAAATCATGATTCGGAGCCGATGCATATAGTGCTATAAGTTCGGGGTGCCGCACTTGTGAAAGTGTACGGACTTCTCACACCATATTAAAGGGTACTGAAGCCCCTGGCGTACTTGCCGTACCACAATGTACGGGTGCAACATGTCATTAATGAACATATATATGAAAAGAGTAATGCAAAAAATAGACAAAAAGCTAAGCATTGTTTATGGAGAGGCTATTTATCAAAGCCGAACGATACAAATGGTGCGGTAAGCAAAAGATATTGGACTATTCAGTATGTCCTGACCAGGGGCAGGCCGCGGAATTATATATAAAGTAGGTATACCGCTCGTAACAGAGACCACCTGGGAGTTCCATAATGCGGCATGGCTTGTCTGCCTCCCTGGATCTTGCATCGTTTGTGCGGCAATCGAATTGCCGAACAGGTCGTCCGAAGTATGGAGTCCTGAAAGTAAGAAAAAATTAAAAAAAGAATCCGGCAGCCCCTGGTACGTTTTAAGCCGTATTTTGGGCGTGCCGTTATTGTGCCCCTTCCCCTGTGCCCATGGTATTTCAAGGGCGTAGTTATGTACGCGAGGTACTGGTTTCGCTAGGTCGCGAAAGCTGGGGTTGGGGCCGCATTGCTACGCTTGCTCAGAGTGTGCCAGGCGGTCCTGCTGTAGGTTACTCCGGGCGCGCTTGGCAGTGTCTGGCTTTTTAATGGCCGGACTGGAGAATTGCCTAAGAAGGCTACTTTGTACCTCCGCTGCGAGAGCCGCCGTATGCTCCTCCGTACGGAGGGAGCGTTCGGTGTTTCCGTTGACCGTGATTACTCCTCGAGGGCCTGGCATCTTGAGTTTGAGATATGCGTAGTGCGGCACCGCATTGAATTTTGCGAATGCGGTTCGTCCGAGCAGGGCGTGATAGCCACTGCGGAACGGGAGTATATCGATGATTAACTCTTCGCTTCGGAAATTATCCGGGGATCCGAAGACCACGTCAAGTGTTACTGAGCCTGTACAGTTGGCTTCTACACCTGGTATGACGCCTTTAAAGGTCGTTCTTGTGGGTTTGATCCTTGAGGGATCTATGCCCATTTTCTGCACTGTGTCCTGATAAAGCAGGTTCAGGCTACTGCCGCCGTCCATGAGGACTCTTGTGAGGTGAAATCCGTCGATGATTGGGTCAAGAACCAATGCGGCGAAGCTGCCATGACGGAAGCTAGTGGGATGGTCCCTTCGATCAAAAGTGATCGGGCAGGAGGACCATGGGTTGAACTTTGGGGCGACTGGCTCCATCGCGTATACGTCCCGTAGCACATGCTTCCGCTCCCGCTTGGGGATGTGGGTTGCGTATATCATGTTCACCGTCCGCACTTGTGGGGGAAAGCCCTTCTGTCCATTGTTGTTCGGCGGCTTGGGCTCCTCGTCGTCGCTGTGCAGCCCCTTGTCTTTGTTTTCGGCTCTTAAATTACCTGCCTACTTGAACACCCAACAATCCTTGTTAGTGTGATTGGCTGGCTTTTCAGGGGTGCCATGTATCTGGCACAAGCGATCGAGTATTCGGTCCAAACTGGACGGGTCCTGAGTATTCTTTTTGAATGGCTTTTTCCGCTAACCAGATTTATAGCCTCTGAATCCGGCATTGACTGCCGTGTCTTCATTGTTGTCGCTGTTAACGCGGCGTTTTTGTTTGTTCCGACATGTCCTGCCACTTTTGTCCTTGGTATCCGAATTACTAGGGTTCTTTGATAAGTTGTTACTGCGAGCTAGCCAGCTGTCTTCACCCGCGCAAAAGCGGGTCATGAGTGTCGTGAGGGCTGCCATGGATTTCGGCTTTTCCTGTCCCAGGTGCCGGGCAAGCCACTCGTCGCGGATGTTATGCTTGAAGGCTGCTAGGGCCTCTGCGTCCGGACAGTCGACTATATGGTTTTTCTTTGTTAGGAACCGTGTCCAGAATTGTCTGGCTGATTCTTCTGGCTGCTGAATTATGTGGCTTAAGTCGTCGGCATCCGGCGGTCGCACGTAAGTGCCCTGGAAGTTGTCGAGGAATGCGGCTTCCAGGTCCTCCCAAGAACTGATTGAGTCTGCTGGCAAGCTGTTAAGCCAATGTCGGGTTGGTCCTTTAAGTTTGAGCGGGAGGTACTTGATGGCGTGTAGATCATCGCCGCGTGCCATGTGGATGTGAAGGAGACAATCCTCAATCCATACCGCCGGGTCTGTGGTGCCATCGAATGATTCGATGTTTACGGGTTTAAAGCCCTCTGGGATTTTATTATCCATTACTTCATTCGTGAAGCATAGCGGGTGTGCGGCGCCTCTGTATTGGGCTATATCACGACGCAGCTCGGAAGAGCTATGTCTGTTGTGTTCGGCCCGGCCGGATTTGTTGTATCCGGCATGAAGATCATTGTCACATGTCGTAGGGCGCATGCGTGATCCGTAGATCGATCTTGTCTGTCTTGCCTTGTCCTCCAGTATGTCTCGCAGGTCGGGCGCATTTTCCCGTGCCTTAGTTGTGCGGCATCGGGGCATGGCTTGGGTGGAGGGCTGAGAGGCCTCTCTGTCGCGGCCACGAGGTGGCCGGTCTGCCATGTCATGCGCTAGCGATGTAGGTGCTTCCTCCTCTGATGGGGTAGCGGCCTGCGCTTCGGGTAACTCTTGGAGGGGCGTTCGAGTTCATACTCTTCGGCCGCAAGGACTTCAGTCCATCTGTCAGCTAGCAAATCTTGGGCAGCTTTAAGCTGTTGCTGCTTTTTCTTGAGGCTGCTTGCCGTGGCTAAAAGCCTGCATCTAAAATGCTCTTGTTCGGCGGGGTCTGATGGTATGACGAATTCGTCGTCATCGAGGCTTGCCTCGTCTTCGGAGGGAGGCGTATAGTTATCATCCTCGACCTCTCGGTCTGCCGCTCTCTCACGAGGGCTGGCTTCTCCATCTTCCTGTGCCGAATCTTGCTGGGGTGGGTGTTCTTCGGCGCTATCTGGGGTAGTATTATCTCCCATGCCGGAATCACCGTTTTTGCTTTGGCGGGATTTAGAGCGGCGCCGCTGACGCCGGCGCTTTGGCTATTTCTTGGGGGCGTCATCCCCCATTGTTCCATCGCCATCTCCGTCTTTTGGAGTATCCACCATGTATATGTCGTATGACGAGGTGGCGTTCCAGCACCCTACAGGTGCTGGTTCCTGTTCGTCTCCTATATCGTCATTCATGCCGTCGATGCCTTCGGAGCCGAAGTCAAGTATGCCGGTTAAATCGTCGACAGTGGCTACAAAGTGGGTGGTGGGTGGGTTTTGAATTTCCTCACCGTCCGTATCCCACCCTTGCTGACCGTAGTTTGGCCAGGGTTCTCCTGATAAAGAGAGAGACTTAAGAGAATTCAGGATGTCGCCAAAAGGCGAATGCTGAAAGATGTCCGCGGCGGTGAACTCCATTACCGGCGCCCAATCGGATTCGATTGGCAGGGGTGCGGGGGGCTCGGAGTTCGGAGAGGAATCCGGCTCCTCAGAGTCACGGGCCACGCGGAGTGTGGGGCTGGAGTTCGGCTCGATCGCCTCTGAGATCGCAGCCCCTGAGGCAGCGTCCAACTGCTGATCCTCGATCGGCGTAGTAGGTTCCGAATCAATGGTCGAAACCGATGCGTGTGCGGCCTCCATGGCGCTGTTCGGCGGCAGAGCTATATCATGCCCATCGAGACAGTGCGGCACACTTGGTTGTGGCTCAAATCCGTCGAAGATCAAGTCCCCGCGGATGTCAGCCGTGTAGTTTAGGCTTCCAAACCTGACCTGATGGCCAGGGGCGTAGCTTTCGATCTGCTCAAGGTGGCCAAGCGAATTGGCCCGCAGTGCGAAGCCGCCGAAGACGAAGATCTGTCCGGGGAGAAAAGTCTCACCCTGGACCACATCGTTGTTGAATATCGAAGGAGTCATCGGGCCTAAAGGTGATGACACAGAGGAACTCTCAATGAAAGCACCAATGTCGGTGTCAAAACCGGCAGATCTCGGGTAGGGGGTCCCAAACTGTGCGTCTAGGCCGGATGGTAATAGGAGACAGGGGACACTTTGTTTTACCCAGGTTCGAGCCCTCTCGATGGAGGTAATACCCTACTCCTGCTTGATTAATATTGATGAGATGGGTAGTACAAGAGTAGATCTACCACGAGATCAAGGAGGCTAAACCCTAGAAGCTAGCCTATGGTATGATTGTTGTGTATGGAGTTGATTCTGTCCTACGGACTACAACCCTCCGGTTTATATAGACACCGGATAGGGTTAGGGTTACACAGAGTCGGTTACAATGGTAGGAGATCTTGAATATCGCATCGCCAAGCTTGCCTTCCACGCCAAGGAAAGCCCCATCCGGACACGGGACGAAGTCTTCAATCTTGTATCTTCATAATCCAGGAGTTCGGCTGAAGGTATAGTCCGGCTACCAGAACACCCCCTAATCCAGGACTCCCTCAGCTACGTTCCCCAAAAGTTCTTGTCCTTATTTCTCTGGTAGAAATCTTGGGGCACTCTTTGTAGTTCTTTATGTGGACTGAGTATTATGAATATGAATTTGCTTTGGTGTTATTCTAGTACGAACTATAGGATAGATCGAACAAAAACAATAGCTTTGTGTTATTTTAGTACGAACTCTTGAATAGATCGATCGGAAAGAATAGCTTTGAGGTGGCTTCGTGCCCTACAAAAAATCCTATCTTTTGTTCTCCGCTAATAGGAACTTGGGAGTGATTCTTCATTACACTTTGAGGGATAATCATATGACCCAACTATGTTAACATTGTTGGGAGATTGCACTAGCGAAAGTACGGACCCTAGGCCTTGTTTTTAAGCATTGAAACACTGTTTTTGTACCCATTTACTATTTTCTACCTTGCTGTTTTTATTTATTCAGATTATAAAAATATATTTCTACCATCCATATTACACTTTTATCACCATCTCTCCGCCGAACTAGTGCACCTATACAATTTTCCATTGTATTGGGTGTGTTGGGGACACAAGAGATTTCTTGTATTTGGTTGCAGGGTCGTTTGAGAGAGACCATCTTCATCCTACACCTCTCACGGATTGATAAACCTTAGGTCATCCACTTGAGGGAAAATTGCTACTGTCCTACAAAACTCTGCGCTTGGAGGCGCAACACGTGTCTACAAGAATAAAGTTGTGTAGTAGATATCAAGCTATTTTCTGGCGTCGTTGCTGGGGAGGTGAGTGCTTGAAGGTATATCTTTAGATCTTGCAATTGAATCTTCTAGTTTCTTGTTTTATCACTAGTTTGGTCTATAAAAGAAAACTAAAAATGGAATTTAGGTTGCATCATATTATTGATCATCTTTATAATATCTTTCTTGAAAATGATGGTTCGGAAAATTGTGCTCAATTGTTAGAGGAAGAAGTCAATAAAATGTTTGGCACAAAATATTTGAATGATGAGCATGATTGCAATGTTGTTAGTATGAATTCTTTGAATATCTATGATGCTAATGATATGCAAAGCCATATGCTTGGGGATGCTATGTTTTATGAACTTTTGTCTCATGGTAGCCTGCTCCAGTCCCCTTACGAAACTTTCGTTATTGGGTTAGCCATACACTTCACATGTTTCTAGCGATTCACATGGCATCATCAAATGATACAAGTCTTGGATAAGAATCTACAATGCACTAGAACGCCCTTGTTGACGATTCTTTACTGCGACAGCATCTAGGGTTCCTCGAATAATGCGATATCTCACACCGGGTAAATCCTTAACCCTTCCTCCTCTTACTAATACTACAGAATGTTCTTGTAAATTATGGCCAATACCAGGTATATAAGCAGTGATTTCAAATCCAGAGGTTAATCGTACTCTTGCAACTTTACGTAAGGCAGAGTTGGGTTTTTTAGGGTTGTTTGATGAAGGTGATATTTTTAGTCCCCCAAGTTTTGATGTGCAAATTTGTTATAATGATAGCATGCCTCCTATTTATGATGATTGTATTGATGAAAGTGGATTTGGAGAGGTCATGACTTTATTTAGTGATGAATCCACTATTTTGGAAGAGGTTTCAATTGATTGTGACAACAAAGTTGCTATCTATGATGATTATGGTGATGACATATATGTTATAGAGAATAATTATAAGCATGAAACTTGTCATCATGATTCTTATTTTCAATCCCATGATAGTTATTTTGTTGAGTTTGCTCCCACTACTATACATGAGAATAATTTTGCTTATGTGGAGAGTAATAAAATTTCTATGCTTATGAATCATGAAAAGGATGCTTTGTGTGATAGCTATTTTGTTGAATTCATTCATGATGCTACTGAAAATTATTATGATGGGGGAACTTATGCTTGTAGGAATTGCAATAATATCAAGTTTGCTCCCTATGTGTTGAAATTCTTGAATTTATGCGTGTTTTGCCTTCCTATGCTAGTTGATTCTTGTTCCCATAAATTGTTTGCTCATAAAATCTCTATGCATAGGAAGTGGGTGCTGGGGAACGTAGTAATTTCACAAAATTTCCTACGCACACGCAAGATCATGGTGATCCATAGCAATGAGAGGGGAGAGTGTGATCTACGTACCCTTGTAGACTGACAGCAGAAGCGTTAGCACAACACGGTTGATGTAGTCGTACGTCTTCACGGCCCGACCGATCAAGCACCGAAACTACGGCACCTTCGAGTTTTAGCACACGTTCAGCTCGATGACGATCCCCGGACTTCGATCCAGCAAAGTGTCGGGGAAGAGTTCCGTCAGCATGACGGCGTGGTGACGATCTTGATGTACTACCGTCGTAGGGCTTCGCCTAAGCACCGCTACAATATTATCGAGGATTATGGTGGAAGGGGGCACCGCACACGGCTAAGAATATGATCACGTGGATCAACTTGTGTGTCTATGGGTGCCCCCTGCCCCCGTATATAAAGGAGTGGAGGAGGGGAGGGCCGGCCCTCTCTATGGCGCGCCCTAGGGGAGTCCTACTCCCACCGGGAGTAGGATTCCCCCTTTCCTAGTCCAACTAGGAGTCCTTCCATGTAGTAGGAGTAGGAAACAAGGAAGGGGCGCAGCCCCTCCCCCTAGTCCAATTCGGACTAGGCCTTGGGGGGGCGCGCGGCCTGCCCTAGGCAGCCCCTCTCTCTTTCCCGTATGGCCCAATAAGGCCCAATACTTCTCCCGGCGAATTCCCGTAACTCTCCGGTACTCCGAAAAATACTCGAATCACTCGGAACCTTTCCGATGTCCGAATATAGTCGTCCAATATATCGATCTTTACGTCTCGACCATTTCGAGACTCCTCGTCATGTCCCCGATCTCATCCGGGACTCCTAACTCCTTCGGTATATCAAAACTCATAAACTCATAATATAACTGTCATCGAAACCTTAAGCGTGCGGACCCTACGGGTTCGAGAACAATGTAGACATGAACGAGACACGTCTCCGGTCAATAACCAATAGCGAAACATGGATGCTCATATTAGATCCTACATATTCTATGACGATCTTTTATCGGTCAGACCGCATAACAACATACGTTGTTTCCTTTGTCATCGGTATGTTACTTGCCCGAGATTCGATCGTCGGTATCTCAATACCTAGTTCAATCTTGTTACCGGCAAGTCTCTTTACTCGTTCCGTAATACATCATCTCACAACTAACTCATTAGTTGCAATGCTTGCAAGGCTTATGTGATGTGCATTACCGAGAGGGCCCAGAGATACCTCACCGACAATCGGAGTGACAAATCCTAATCTCGAAATATGCCAACCCAACATGTACCTTTGGAGACACCTGTAGAGTACCTTTATAATCACCTAGTTATGTTGTGACGTTTGGTAGCACACAAAGTGTTCCTCCGGTAAACGGGACTTGCATAATCTCATAGTCATAGGAACATGTATAAGTCATGAAGAAAGCAATAGCAACATACTAAACGATCGGGTGCTAAGCTAATGGAATGGGTCATGTCAATCAGATCATTCACCTAATGATGTGATCCCGTTAATCAAATAACAACTCTTTGTCCATGGTTAGGAAACATAACCATCTTTGATTAACGAGCTAGTCAAGTAGAGGCATACTAGCGACACTCTGTTTGTCTATGTATTCACACATGTATTATGTTTCCGGTTAATACAATTCTAGCATGAATAATAAACATTTATCATGAAATAAGGAAATAAATAATAACTTTATTATTGCCTCTATGGCATATTTCCTTCAGTCTCCCACTTGCACTAGAGTCAATAATCTAGTTCACATCGCTATGTGATTAACACCAATAGTTCACATCTTTATGTGATTGGTTCACATCTCCATGTGACTAACACCCAAAGGGTTTACTAGATTCAATAATCTAGTTCACATCGCTATGTGATTAACATCCAAAGAGTGATCATGTTTTGTTTGTGAGAGAAATTTAGTCAAGGGGCCTGCCAAATTTAGATCCGTATGTATTTTGCAAAATTCTATGTCTACAATCCTCTGCACGGAGCTACTCTAGCTAATTGCTCCCACTTTTAATATGTATCCAGATTGAGACTTAGAATCATCTGGATCAGTGTCAAAAACTTGCATTGACGTAACCCTTTACGACGAACCTTTTTGTTACGTCCATAATCGAGAAACATATCCTTTATTTCACTAAGGATAATTCTGACCGCTGTCCAGTGATCTACTCCTAGATCACTATTGTACTCCCTTGCCAAATCAGTGCAGGGTATACAATAGATCTGGTACACAGCATGACATACTTTATAGAACCTATGACCAAGGCATAGGGAATGACTTTCATTCTCTTTCTATCTTCTGTCGTGGTCGGGCTTTGAGTCTTACTCAACTTCACACCTTGTAATACAGGCAAGAACTCTTTCTTTGACTGCTCCATTTTGAACTACTTCAAAATCTTGTCAAGGTATGTACTTATTGAAAAAACTTATCAAGCATCTTGATCTATCTCTATAGATCTTGAAGCTCAATATGTAAGCAGCTTCACTGAAGTCTTTCTTTGAAAAACTCCTTTCAAACACTCCTTTATGCTTTACAGAATAATTCTACATTATTTCCGATCAACAATATGTCATTCACATATACTTATCAGAAATGCTGTAGTGCTCCCACTCACTTTCTTGTAAATACAGGCTTCACCGCAAGTCTGTATAAAACTATATGCTTTGATCAACTCATCAAAGCGTATATTCCAACTCCGAGATGCTTGCACCAGTCCACAGATGGATCGCTGGAGTTTGCACATTTTGTTAGCACCTTTCGGATTGACAAAACCTTCTGGTTGCATCATATACAACTCTTCTTTAATAAATCCATTAAGGAATGCATTTTTGTTTATCCATTTGCCAGATTTCATAAAATGCGGCAATTACTAACATGATTCGGACAAACTCAAGCATAGATACGAGTGAGAAACTCTCATCGTAGTCAACACCTTGAACTTGTCGAAAACCTTTTGCGACAATTCTAGCTTTGTAGATAGTAACACTACTATCAACGTCCGTCTTCCTCTTGAAGATCCATTTATTTTCTATGGCTTGCCGGTCATCGGGCAAGTCAACCAAAGTCCACCCTTTGTTCTCATACATGGATCCCATCTCAGATTTCATGGCCTCAAACCATTTCGCGGAATCTGGGCTCACCATCGCTTCTTCATAGTTTGTAGGTTCGTCATGGTCTAGTAACATAACCTCCGGAATAGGATTACCGTACCACTCTGGTGCGGATCTTATTCTGGTTTACCTACAAGGTTCGGTAGCAACTTGATCTGAAGTTACATGACCATCATCATTAGCTTCCTCACTAATTGGTGTAGTAGTCACAGGAACATATTTCTGTGATGAACTACTTTCCAATTCGGGAGAAGGTACAATTACCTTATCAAGTTCTACTTTCCTCCCACTCACTTCTTTCGAGAGAAACTCCTTATCTGGAAAGGATCCATTCTTAGCTACGAATGTCTTGCCTTCGGATCTGTGATAGAAGGTGTACCCAACAGTTTCCTTAGGGTATCCTATGAAGACATATTTCTCCGATTTGGTTTTGAGCTTATCAGGATGAAACCTTTTCATATAAGCATCACAATCCCAAACTTTAAGAAACGACAACTTTGGTTTCTTGCCAAACCACAGTTCAGATTGTGTCGTCTCAACGGACTTAGATGGTGCCCTTTTAAACGTGAATGCAGCTGTCTTTAATGCATAACCCCAAAACGATAGTGGTAAATCGATAAGAAACATCATATGTCGCACCATATCTAATAAAGTACGGTTATGACGTTCGGACACACCATTACATTGTGGTGTTCCAGGTGGCGTGAATAGTGAAACTATTTCACATTGTTTTTAACTAAAGGCCAAACTCGTAACTCAAATACTCTTCTCTACGATCAGATCTTAGAAACTTTATTTTCTTGTTACGATGATTTTTCACTTCACTCTGAAATTCTTTGAACTTTTCAAATGTTTTAAACTTATGTTTCATCAAGTAGATATACTCATATCTGCTCAAATCATCTGTGAAGATCAGAAAATAATGATACCTGTCGCGAGCCTCAATATTCATCGGACCACATACATCAGTATGTATGATTTCCAACAAATCTGTTGCTCGCTCCATTGTTCCGAAGAATAGAGTCTTAGTCATCTTGCCCATGAGGCATGGTTCGCAAGCATCAACTGATTCATAATCAAGTGATTCCAAAAGCCCATCAGCATGGAGTTTCTTCATGTGCTTTACACCAATATGACCTAAACGGCAGTGCCACAAATAAGTTGCACTATCATTATTAACTTTGCATCTTTTGGTTTCAATATTATGATTATGTGTATCACTATGATCGAGATCCAACGAACTATTTTCATTGGGTGTGTAACCATATAAGGTTTTATTCATGTAAACAGAACAACAATTTATTCTCTTACTTAAATGAATAACCGTATTACAATAAACATGATCAAATCATATTCATGCTCAATGCAAACACCAAATAACACTTATTTAGGTTCAACACTAATCCCGAAATTATAGGGAGTGTGCGATGATGATCATATCAATCTTGGAACCACTTCCAACACACATCGTCACTTCACCCTTAACTAGTCTCTGTTTATTCTGCAACTCCCGTTTCGAGTTACTAATCTTAGCAACTGAACTAGTATCAAATACTGAGGGGTTGCTATAAACACTTGTAAAGTACACATCAATAACATGTATATCAAATATACTTATGTTCACTTTGCCATCCTTCTTATCCGCCAATCACTTGGGGTAGTTCTGCTTCCAGTGACCAGTCCCTTTGCAGTAGAAGCACTTAGTCTCAGGCTTAGGATCAGACTTGGGCTTCTTCACTTGAGAAGCAACTTGCTTGCCATTCTTATTGAAGTTCCCCTTCTTCCCTTTGCCCTTTTCTTGAAACTAGTGGTCTTGTTAACCATCAACACTTGATGTTTTTCTTGATTTCTACCTTCGTTGATTTCAGCATCACGAAGAGCTTGGGAGTTGTTTCCGTTATCCCTTGCATATTATAGTTCATCACGAAGTTCTACTAACTTGGTGATGGTGACTAGAGAATTCTGTCAATCACTATCTTATCTGGAAGATTAACTCCCACTTGATTCAAGCGATTGTAGTACCCAGACAATCTGAGCACATGCTCACTAGTTGAGCGATTCTCCTCCATCTTTTAGCTATAGAACTTGTTGGAGACTTCATATCTCTCAACTCGGGTATTTGCTTGAAATATTAACTTCAACTCCTGGAACATCTCATATGGTCCATGACGTTCAAAACGTCTTTGAAGTCCCGATTCTAAGCCATTAAGCATGGTGCACTTAAACTATCAAATATTCATCATATTGAGCTAGCCAAACGTTCATAACGTCTGCATCTGCTCCTGCAATAGGTCTGTCACCTAGCGGTGCATCAAGGACATAATTCTTCTGTGCAGCAATGAGGATAAACCTCAGATCACGGATCCAATCCGCATCATTGCTACTAACATCTTTCAACACAATTTTCTCTAGGAACATATCAAAATAAACACAGGGAAGCAACAACGCGAGCTATTGATCTACAACATAATTTGCAAAATACTACCAGGACTAAGTTCATGATAAATTTAAGTTCAATTTAATCATATTACTTAAGAACTCCCACTTAGATAGACATCCCTCTAATCCTCTAAGTGATCACGTGATCCAAATCAACTAAACCATGTCCGATCATCACGTGAGATGGAGTAGTTTCATTGGTGAACATCACTATGTTGATCATATCTACTATATGATTCACACTCGACCTTTCAGTCTCTGTGTTCCGAGCCATATCTGTATATGCTTGGCTCGTCAAGTATAACCTGAGTATTCCGTGTGTGCAACTGTTTTGCACCCGTTGTATTTGAACGTAGAGCCTATCACACCCGATCATCACGTGGTGTCTCAGCACGAAGAACTTTCGCAACGGTGCATACTCAGGGAGAACACTTCTTGATAATTTAGTGAGAGATCATCTTATAATGCTACCATCAATCAAAGCAAGATAAGATGCATAAAAGATAAACATCACATGCAATCAATATAAGTGATATGATATGGCCATCATCATCTTGTGCCTGTGATCTCCATCTCCGAAGCACCGTCATGATCACCATCGTCACTGGCGCGACACCTTGATCTCCATCGTAGCATCGTTGTCATCTCGCCAATCTTATGCTTCCACGACTATCGCTACCTCTTAGTGATAAAGTAAAGCATTACAACGCGATTGCATTGCATACAATAAAGCGACAACCATATGGCTCCTGCCAGTTGCCGATAACTCGGCTACAAAACATGATCATCTCATACAATAAAATTCAGCATCATGTCTTGACCATATCACATCACAACATGCCTTGCAAAAACAAGTTAGACGTCCTCTACTTTGTTGTTGCAAGTTTTACGTGGCTGCTACGGGCTTAAGCAAGAACCAATCTCACCTACGCATCAAAACCACAACGATAGTTTGTCAAGTTGGTGTTGTTTTAACCTTCGCAAGGACCGGGCGTAGCCACACTTGGTTCAACTAAAGTTGGAGAAACTGTCATCCGCAAGCCACCTATGTGCAAAGCACGTCGGGAGAACCGGTCTCGCGTAAGCGTACGCGTAATGTCGGTCCGGGCCGCTTCATCCAACAATATCGCCGAACCAAAGTATGACATGCTGGTAAGCAGTATGACTTATATCTCCCATAACTCACTTGTGTTCTACTCGTGCATATAACATCAACACATAAAACCTAGGCTCGGATGCCACTGTTGGGGAACGTAGTAATTTCAAAAAAATTCCTACGCACACGCAAGATCATGGTGATGCATAGCAACTAGAGGGGAGAGTGTGATCTATGTACCCTTGTAGACCGACAGCGGAAGCGTTAGCACAACGCGGTTGATGTAGTCGTACGTCTTCACGGCCCGACCGATCAAGCACCGAAACTATGGCACCTCCAAGTTTTAGCACACGTTCAGCTCGATGACGATCCCCGGACTCCGATCCAGCAAAGTGTCAGGGAAGAGTTCCGTCAGCACGACGGCGTGGTGACGATCTAGATGTACTACCGCCGCAGGGCTTCGCCTAAGCACCGCTACAATATTATCGAGGATTATGGTGGAAGGGGGCACCGCACACGGCTAAGAATATGATCACGTGGATCAACTTATGTGTCTATGGGTGCCCCCTGCCCCGTATATAAAGGAGTGGAGGAGGGGAGGGCCGGCCCTCTCTATGGCGCGCCCTAGGGGAGTCCTACTCCCACCGGGAGTAGGATTCCCCCTTTCCTAGTCCAACTAGGAGTCCTTCCATGTAGTAGGAGTAGGAAACAAGGAAGGGGCGCAGCCCCTCCCCCTAGTCCAATTCGGACTAGGCCTTGGGGGGGCGTGGCCTGCCCTAGGCAGCCCCTCTCTCTTTCCCGTATGGCCCAATAAGGCCCAATACTTCTCCCGGCGAATTCCCGTAACTCTCCGGTACTCCGAAAAATACTCGAATCACTCGAAACCTTTCCGATGTCCGAATATAGTCGTCCAATATATCGATCTTTACGTCTCGACCATTTCGAGACTCCTCGTCATGTCCCCGATCTCATCTGGGACTCCGAACTCTTTCGGTACATCAAAACTCATAAACTCGTAATATAACTGTCATCGAAACCTTAAGCGTGCGGACCCTACGGGTTCGAGAACAATGTAGACATGACCGAGACACGTCTCCGGTCAATAACCAATAGCGGAACCTGGATGCTCATATTGGCTCCTACATATTCTACGAAGATCTTTTATCGGTCAGACCGCATAACAACATACGTTGTTCCCTTTGTCATCGGTATGTTACTTGCCCGAGATTCGATCGTCGGTATCTCAATACCTAGTTCAATCTCGTTACCGGCAAGTCTCTTTACTCGTTCCGTAATACATCATCTCACAACTAACTCATTAGTTGCAATGCTTGCAAGGCTTATGTGATGTGCATTACCGAGAGGGCTCAGAGATACCTCTCCGACAATCGAAGTGACAAATCCTAATCTCGAAATACGCCAACCCAACATGTACCTTTGGAGACACCTGTAGAGTACCTTTATAATCACCCAGTTACGTTGTGATGTTTGGTAGCACACAAAGTGTTCCTCCGATAAACGGGAGTTGCATAATCTCATAGTCATAGGAACATGTATAAGTCATGAAGAAAGCAATAGCAACATACTAAACGATCGGGTGCTAAGCTAATGGAATGGGTCATGTCAATCAGATCATTCACCTAATGATGTGATCCCGTTAATCAAATAACAACTCTTTGTCCATGGTTAGGAAACATAACCATCTTTGATTAACGAGCTAGTCAAGTAGAGGCATACTAGTGACACTCTGTTTGTCTATGTATTCACACATGTATTATGTTTCCGGTTAATACAATTCTAGCATGAATAATAAACATTTATCATGAAATAAGGAAATAAATAATAACTTCATTATTGCCTCTAGGGCATATTTCCTTCAGTGGGTTAGGCTTAAATGTTCTTGCCATGTGTTTCATGATGCTCTTGTTATGTTTGAATTATTATCTTTTATGCGAGCACCATTGAATCATCATGTCTAGCTAAAAGGCATTAAAGAAAAGCGCTTGTTGGGAGACAACCCAACACTTTTACCAACTGTTTTTGTGTGTTCACATGATTAGGCTACTGTAGTAATCATGTTTTATTGCTTTTGTTTCAATAAAGTGCCAAGTAATGCCTTTAGGATCTTGTTGGGTGATAGTTACTTTGATCTTGCTGAAAAACAGAAACTTTTGCACTCACAAAAATAATTCTAGTTTTTAACACAAGAGTGCTATTGAGTTTATTCTTTTTGCAAAAGATTAATATACAAATTGCTCACGTGTTCCTAATTTTTCAGAATTTTTGGAGTAGTAGAAGTATGGTTGGAGTACAGATTACTACAGACTATTTTATTTTTGACAGATTCTGTTTTCAATGCATAGTTTGCTTGTTTTCTAGTTTCCACGTCTTATATTGCTCAATATAAATTATGAAAATGATATGCTACAGTAGGCATTGTGTGAGAACAATTATGAATCTTGTCTTTGACATTACCAAAAGTGAAATGGTTTGCTCTTTATTATACTAACCTATCTCACGAAGTTCCGTTAAGTTTTGTGTGATTGAAGTTTTCAAGTTTTGGGTGAGATATCGATATGAGGAGAATAAAGAGTGACAAGACCCTAAGATTGGGGATGGCCAAGGCACCCCCAAGATAATATTCAAGGAAGATCGAAGAAACTAAGCTTGGGGATGCCCCGAAAAGCATCCCCTCTTTCACTACTAGGAAAAAGGCTACTAGCAGCGCGGGTAAAATGGCTACTAGCAGCGTGGGTACCCATAGCAGCATGGGTACCCGCGCTACTAGTATCGCGCTACAGCTAATAGTTAGTAGTAGCGTGGGTTAAACCCGCGCTACTGCTATTTAGTACCCGCGCTATTACTAACGAAATAGTAGTAGCGCCTCTTTAGTACCAACGCTACTAGTATCCTAAATACTAGTAGCGCTCAATTTGTTCCCTACTACTAACTATTTAGGATTTAAAAAAAATCGACCAATTCCATTTTATGCATACAATTCCGAGAAAACACAATAGTGATGGAAATGTCCTTATTCCTGATATCTACTATCACACAGTTGCCATATCTACTATCACACAGTTTCTCATTCTACATGTCCTCACTCCAATAGTAAGAAAAATGAAAAGGAAAAATAGAGCTAATCTTCAATGGAACGGTGCAATTGCACTACAGTCTCATGGATTCACTCTGCGGCTTCAACATCTCATTATCCTGCAGCAATGGAAATGAGCATCAGCAAGGCATATAGATATAATGAATAAATGGCGAGGAAGCATAATCTCAGATGATACAGGACTCAGGGACTAAGATTTTGATACAATGCGAATATGCACTGTAAGTACACATATATTTCAGTTACAAAAAGATATTCAGTTAAAAAGTTACAAATAACTGAATGAAACTCAGACTATATATTTCAGTTATAAAAAATATTTCAGCTTAGGAATGCAGTGTATAAATCAGACTAAATAGATAACACTACTGAAGCTTAAATTTAAATGTGCAGTTTAAGTACGAGCACCTACCAACTGAAGATAGCTAGCTAGCATAAATGTCAATTGGCGCAGGATTTTCTTTAGTGCATTTGCACTAGGAAACTAGTCCTAACATATCAGCATTTTGATCAGCATTATAAATCCCGTTGTGAATCCAAGGAAATCAACAGTTCTATAAGATATGGCTAGAAAACACTGGACAGAACAGAAAGAAGCCACTGCTTTGCTGTGTGGAAAATTCCCCGACATTACTTCACTATGGATTGGATAAAGAACCAATAAGGACAACACCCACGGTAACACTCTTACGTCAATGTTTGCAGTTTGGACCATCAGTTAAAATAAATGCACTAGCAAGTTAGCCTCTACATCAACCAGCCATCCAGACATGCATTTACTGACCTATACTTGGAGCTGCAGTTGCTTCAGATACTCAATGGCCTCGTCAAGCATGGATGCCTTGTTGGTTTTGTGGTGCCGACCTTGTTGGAATTGGGTATCAGGCTCTGCAACGCCTTCATCTTCTCGTTGATCCTGCTCCTCCGCCGCTGCACCCCAATCAAGCAAGCAAGCAATGAGAAGCCGAGAAAACAGGGCGAGAATAGCAGAAAAGCGGTTAACGACAGGGAAGCGAGACACCACCTTATCGGAGAGGTTGTGCAACTCGGCCGCGCAGGTGCGCTTGCTGCCGGATTCGGCGGCGGCGCGGGCGGTCAAAAGCTTGAACCCCTTAGGGTCATCAATTCTAGACCACTTGATATCCTTTAGATATTTCAAAACAGGCTTATCACGCTCTTGGATCTAGAATTAAGCAAGTATACAGTCAGAAATGCATTAAGGGAGCTAAAAGAACACCTACAAATAGAGCACACTATGAATTACCTCCTCAGTCATCACTTCATTTGTTTTCAAAGCAATGAGCCAAAAATCTGGGACTCCTTTAGCTAAAAAAAAGTTTAACAGCACATCAGAATGGTGATCACTAAGAGGAAGTGCAATCTTTGGTTTCATACCATCTGAATCTCCCCCTCAGCGGCATTTTCACTGGTTCGTTCTTTAGCAACACCATCAACCTCCACAACTCCATTTACAATGTACAATGTCATACGTCTGAAACCATGCAAAACAATGGAACAATTTGCACATAAGGAAATGGAAAGAAGTTATATCTTTTCATATATTCACCTGAAACGTTATAAACAAATGGAGTAAGCTCACCTTAGCATACAATGGTTCATACAGCTTCCGGTACTTGGCTTCAAGGGCAGCCCGTTCCTCGAAAAACTTCGCCTCAATCTCATCATGTTGACTCTGAAGTATTACACAGATAAATGTTAGTTCTCTGGGGCAACAAAGATCATACAACGAAATAGGAAATTTACGCAAGATATTGATCTACTCTGATAAACAAATATAGATAGAAATGGAACTTTTCAAAGATTCACCATGGATAATTGATATGATACAGGACAAACTTGAAGCAACAAGCTTGACTGCACACACAAAAATGCTAGGAAATGGGAACAATACAAATATGTAGCTTGTCTAAAGTTGGCCCAACGAAAGTTGTTATACATGCTAGCAACAAACAATGCCAACGTAACTTGAATCATTTGATCTTGCATCTTAACAGAGCAAATATTTATAGTTCTAAAACAAACCTGCAGACATAAAACAAACTCCTAGCAAGCCTAGCATAAAATACAAAAGCTTGGGTCGCTGTTACGACGAGGCAGGACACTGCATTAGGTTTTTTCACTCGTCATTGAGATTTGAATGGCAAATTCAGATGTTGTTCAGGTCAAATGATAAGTTCCATGAAGCTAATTCTAGGCTGTAGGCAACCCAATATTCTTAAAGTAGATACTCATGGCAGCAGTATAATGTCTCTCTTCAGTAGTGAACTCCACAACTGCCTTTTCAGGCCATAATTCATACCCTGGCTTATTCTGTGTTTACCGTACCGGTGATTTAGCATTCACATTCCTTGCCTCACTCATCAACACATAAGTAGGACTAATCTACAAAACGATGTATTTCGTCTGCCAAAGAATAACATCCATCTTGGTAAGCAAATGGCAAGGAACCGAATAGTTTTGTTTCCACCTCAGAACTTAACTAGCCTGATCAACACAACTAATCAACTAGAAATCGTGAACCCCTAAAAGGGAGTGCAGAAACTAAAACTGTTGGACTAAAAAACGAATTATCTAGCATAACAGAACAAAAGGAATTTAGTCCTTACAAATCAATCGATTGCACCTGATACAAATAAAAATCACTATATTCATTTCAGATCAGCACTTCACCATATGAAGTACTCCCGCACAGGAGCATCAGCAAACCAATCGCAGCAGAAATGCTAAAATTTAAAGGCATGGGAGATCCTTCTCAACCTGAATGCCCCTCAGAAACTCAACACGCGTCCTGACATTGGGCGAGAGCGACTCGAGCACGTCTGCGTGCTGCCCCGACAGGCTCTGCAGCTTGTCCTGCAGTCAAATCAGATCGGACAGATGAGCAGCCGCGGTAATTGGACCCAAAACACGCCACCAACCATCACAGCCCGCACGCAGAGCGACCAAGCGTGCCGGAATCGAACGGAAATGGGCATGCCTATGGGCCAAACAACAAGTAACCGTACCTTCAGGGCATTGACGAGGCCGACGCGGTCCTCGGGCAGGAAATGGAGGGAGGGGTAGGGCAGCACCGCGGCGGCCTGGCCGGCCGGCTGCAGCGGTCGGAGGGGGTTGGAGGGGCGAGGGGGAGGCCGGCCGGCTGCAGCGGATTGGGAGAAGAGAGGAGGTGGAAGGAGGTTGCGGTGGAGGGGATCTGGATCGGGGCTTGGGTGGATTTTTATTTTTTTAGAAAAACGGGGGCGGGTGGATGATGGAGTGGGGTAGTTGGTGGGAAGAAGTCCAATTTAAACCTTAATCTCGTAGGAGTTAGTTAAATCGGACCCGCAACTCTTAATTCCTGAAATTAGGACCCTGAACTAATAATTCTCAGTCTAAATTAAACCTTACAAGGAAACCCAAACAGGGATTACGTACGTGGCAAGGGGAGATCGGGATTACCCCGGAAAAAAAAGAGATCGGAATCGTGGGGGAGAGAACAGCAAAAAGAAAAAGGATCGGGGGGAGAGAGGGCGGTGCGCGTGTGTGCAAAGTGCATGGGCCGGCCCAGTGCGGCCCTCCAATCGACCTCATCTCCATCGCTAGTGTCCTTTGGCGTTCGACTCTGCTTCTGGCGATTGCAATGGCGACGGCCGGGTGATCGCCGCGGCAGTGACGATCGTGACGAGGCGAGGAAGGAAGAAGGCGAAGGTAACGTCCCCGAACTCCTCCTCCTCCATTAGTAGTAAGTTACCTGCTGATTTCGCAGCATTAGGGTTAGGGTTCATAGGGCAGAATTGGGGATGTTCGTCTTTTGGTCAGATTTTGCAGTTGATTTGTGTTGGAAATAGCATTGATAAATTATATTCATCTGTATTTTTTTCAGTTAAATCATGGACCCGGTAGACATATTGAACGTTCGATTTCACTTTGGTGGCGAGTTCATCCGCATTGGTCCGAAGTTGGATTATGTGGGAGGAGATGAAGGTTTTTCAGAGATTGAGAGAGACAAACTATCACTACAGGAGGTGAAAGGCTTTGTGAAAGATCATGTAGAGTTGAAGGAATCCATGAAGTATTATTTTCATATTCCTGGCAAAGAACTTCTCAATGGGTTGTTGTTTCTTAACAATGACAGTGTTTGTGTGAAGATGTCAGATTATATATGTGTGGGTGGAGTTGCAGATGTGTATGTGGAGTACCATGGGGAGGAGGACAGTCATGACACTAGGAGTGGCAGTGATTTTGAGGACGATGAACTTGTGCATTTATCTGATTTAGAACCAGATCAGGTCATTAGTGCAGAACCGGCTGAAGATGAGCATGATGTGCTAGTGCTTGATGAAACTGGTGTGATCACACAAGTTTTGTCCAGCCCAGTGAAGCAACAAACAATTATTAGAAGGAAAAATGATGCTGCTACTGACAGAGAAGACACCCATTCGGATTCAGATTCAGATTCTGACACTGAATACATGCCACATAGCGAGGACAGTGGAGAAGATTCCGAGGTTGTGCAACTAAGAAGACATGCCAGAAAGTTTAAGAAAAGAATGAGAGAGTCAAAAGGCTGGATTGGCATGGATTCAACAGGTCCTATTCCAATTGATCTTGTTGCAAACATGGAGGTACAGCTCGAGGGGGAGGAAGATGACTGGAATTATGACTCATCCGACGAGGACTACAGCTATGATGAAGATTCAGATGGGCAGATAGTGAAGAGGAAGAGCAAGTACCCAAGATACAACAATGACACTGAAATACCACATTTCAGTTTGTCGATGGTGTTCAGAAGCAAGAACCAACTTTGCAAAGCTTTGAGAAGATATGGAATAGTCACAAAAAGGAGTATTGAGTTTTTAAAATCAGAGTCGGATAGAGTGAGGGCCAAGTGTGGATGGCCTGGTTGTCCTTGGCTATTATATGCAGCAAAAAATTCAAGAACTTCAAGAATGCAAGTGGTTACCTTCAATGATGAACATCATTGTGCTCAGAATAGGCAAAACAAACTTGTGAGTGCTAAAGTGATTGCACAAAGATATGAACACTTCATACTAGCTAACCCAATGTGGAAGATTGACAGCATGAAAGCAACAGTTCTCCAAGATATGTTTGCCGATGTGTCAACTTCTAAGTGTAAGCATGCAAAAAAGCTTGTCATGGACAGATTGATGTGTGGTATGAAGAACGAATACACTCGAGTGTTTAATTACCAGTTGGAACTATTGAGGAGCAATCCTGGAAGCACTATTGCAGTATGTTTGGACCCAACAAACATGGATCAAAACATATTTCAGAGTTTTTATGTTTGCTTTAATGCAATGAAACTTGGTTTCAAAGCTGGTTGCAGGAAAGTAATAGGGCTCGATGGCTGTTTCTTCAAAGGAGCAGTGAAGGGGGAGCTTTTGTGTGCAATAGCAAGAGATGCCAACAACCAGATGTATCCAGTGGCTTGGGCTGTAGTTGAGAAGGAAACAAAAGGAAGTTGGAAGTGGTTTGTTGGGCTGCTTATCAAAGATCTGGATATCAACAACAATGGAGCCGGCTGGGTTGTTATTTCAGATCAGCAAAAGGGATTAATAATGCAAGACTATCTTCCAAATGCAGAACACAGGATGTGTGCTAGGCACATATATGCGAACTGGAGAAAGAAACATGGATCTCATGAGTGGCAGAAAAAATTTTGGGCCATAGCAAAAGCTTCTAACAAGCAAGATTTCAACTATCGCAAAGCAAAACTTGCTCAAGAGACACCTGATGGAGTGAAGGACATTATGAGGGCAGAGCCTATGCATTGGGCAAGGGCATTTTTTCAGCTAGGCTCAAATTGTGAGTCTTTCGACAATAATCTATGTGAGTCATTCAATCACTCAATAGTAGATGCAAGGTTTTATCCAATAATTTCCATGCAAGAGAGAATCAGGAAGAAGATACTTGTTAGAGTGCAAGAACAAAGGGCAAAGAGTGAGAAGTGGAATGGGACAATATATCCTGGCATTTTCAAGAAGTTGAAGGCAAGTATTGCAAGGACACAGTTTGTTGAAGTGCTTTGGAATGGCACAGATGGATTTGAAGTGAAGCACATCAATGGCAGAGGAAGACAATACACTGTAAATCTTGATAAATGGACATGCTCATGTGGATACTTCCAGTTGGCGGGTCTTCCTTGCTGCCATGCAATTAGTGCCATCTACAAGTGTGGAAAAAAGTAGATGATTTCATCCACCCTTGCTATTCAGTTGTTGTGCAGAAAAAAAATATGACCACTGTTTGCAGCCTGTTGAGGGTGAGGAGATGTGGCCAGTTTCTCCAAATCCTAGGCCACAAGCACCTGGATATGTGAAAATGCCAGGCAGGCCTTCTAACAATGACAGGAAGAGGGAAAAAACAGAGAAGCCGAAGGGTAATAAAATGAGCAAATATGGAACTGTGATCAAGTGTTCATTGTGTGGTAGCATTGGACACAACAAGTCTAGCTGCAAAAAGAATCCAGAGAGAGGAAAGAAAAAGAATGCACACCTAGTTAAGAGCAAGAAAGCAGAGGTATGTTTCCTGCATTTTAGATGAATATTAGAGAATTTAAATGATTTAGACGAACACTACAGAATTTAGATGAATCATATAAAATTCAAATGAATATTTGTGTTCATTTTGTATTTTACTTATTAGAGAATTTGATTGCTTGTATATGAATACTACAGATTTTAGATGAATATTATAGAATTTCAAATAAATATTTGAGTTCATTTTGTATTTTACTTATTTCTACAACAAGCACAAGGTAGTACTACTCAAACTGCTGCCCCGGCTGCACCAACTTCTCAACCTGCTGCCCCAGCTACACCAAGAACTCATCCTGTTGCCCAAGCTGCACCAAGAAGTTCTCAAGCTGCTGCCCCTACTGTAGCAAGAACTGCTCAAGCTACAGCCCCATCAAACAAGTTCAAACCTCCAAGAAAAAGATCTGCACCCTTTCAACCTGGAGCATCTTCAGTGCCTGGTGGAACATCTTCATCTTCACTGCTTGGAACAAATGCTTCTAGAACTGGAGCAAAAAGGGGCAGAGGAAGATCTGCATCTTCAGTGCCAAGTTATGCATATTTCACTTGGAGTGGCAGCTACTAGTGCCAAAGTCATGTGTCATGTGTCCTCAATATTTTTGATTATTTTGCAAGCACTGCCAAGTTTGGTTTAATGTCGCAAACATGTAATGTTTATGCACTGCCACACGTTGCAGAATATTGCCATCTTTGGTGTAATCTCCCAGATTTATGAAGTATGAATATTCAAGATTTCTGCGGTTTATATGTACCAAATGCCCCAGATTTATTTCTGCAGTTTATATGTACCAAATGACCTAGGTTTATTACTGCAGTTTATATATACGAAATGTCCCAGGTTTTGTTTCTGCAGTTTATATGTACCAAATGTCCTAGATTTATTCCTTGCAATCTGTCCAATGTGTATGCTAAATATTTCTCCCAGTACTATAGTTTATTTCTGCAGTTTATATGTACCAAATGGTACCAAATGTTCCTCCCAGATTTATGCCAAGTATTAGTCTCAGGTTTATACCAACTACTGTATGATTTTCTTCAGTTTATAACCCCACCGCCTTTGTTGGGCCACCACTAATAAGAATCCCGGTCAAGCATTGCCACATCAGCATTTTAGGCAGCAAACGGCTGTAAGGTTTGATTTAGACCGGGAATTGTTAGTTCAGGGTCCTAATTTCCGGGATTGGGAGTTGCAGGTTCGATTTATCTAACCCCTACAAGATTAAGGTTTAAATTGGACTTCTTCCTAGTTGGTGGGGTGGGAGTATACTAGTAGCGTGGCTACCTCACATCCGCTACAGCTATCCACATAGTAGTAGCACAGGTTTTAGAACCCGCGCTACTACTATGGTCTGTTCGCAGGGCATGGTTGAAGATATTTACTAGTAGCGTGTTTTTTGGGGCCACGCGCTACCAGTAAATATTACTAGTAGCGCGGGTCAATATAGCACGCTACTAGTAAGTAGCAGTAGCATGGTGCAATATAGAGCGCTACTAGTAAGCGTCTGTCTATAAGCTTTTTTCTAGTAGTGTTTCGTTTTCAACATTATCGGTAACCTCACTTAGAACTATGTTTTCATTCGTCACATGATATGTGTTTTGCTTGGAGCGTCAATTTATTTTGTTAGGATTTGCTTGTTGTTATTTAGAATGATGTTTTGCAGCTTTCATTTCGATAAAAAATGGCAATGATAGCCTTTGCCATGCTTATTTTGCATGTATACATGTTGGTGTTTGAAAATAGAAAGTTTACCGCTGTTGAAAAATTCCCTAGAAAAGTCAGAATGTGATAAAATGTTGAAACTTTTTGCAAAATGAGATCTAATAAATTTTCTTCAGTGTGGTAAATTTGCAATGTTTGGAGTTAGGAAAGTTTTGATATTCTTGCATTCTTTACAGACTGTACTGTTTTGGCAGATTGTCGTTTTGTTTGCATATGCTTGCTTGTTTAGTGAATCTATTTGAGGATATGAGTATTAAATATGCAAAGGCATTTAGTATGCAATGTTGAATAATAGTTTTAGTGATTTTCTACAGTAGAGATTGATAAGGTTTTGCATTAGTTTATACTAACTTATCTCACGAGTTCTTGTTGAGTTTTGTGTGGATGAAGCTTTGAGATTTAGAAAAACTGTGATATGAGAAGAATTAAGGAGACACAAAAGCTCAAACTTGGGGATGCCCAAGGCATCCCAAGATAATATTTCAAGAATTCTCAAGCATCTAAGCTTGGGGATGCCCCGGTAGGCATCCCACATTTCTTCTTCAACAATTATCGGTTAGTATTGGTTGAGCCTAAGTTTTTGCTTCTTCACATGATGTGTGCTATTCTTGAAATGTCATTTTACTTTGTTTTGCTTGATGTTTTAATAAAATTATTAGATCTAAAAGTTTTTGAATAAGATAGAGTCCTCAAATAATTGCCAGGGAGGCTAAGTAAGTGGCATTCACATCCCGTTAACGAAGCTCTTTTCTATGTCATTTACTCTTGTGCTTCACTTATATCCTATGAGTAAATTGTTGAATAAATTGAATGTCATGAAGTTGAAATCATATCATGCCTAGTGGTAGCTTCATATTGGGTTTAGAAAGTGAAATCTTTTGAGGCTTGAGAATCACAATATTGGTCATACAAGCAATTCACGAATAATTAGTATAAGGAAGATAACTTTCACATGGAAATACACTATCATGGAAATATTTTGTGATTGCGAGCCCCCGTCAAAATATTATATGCTAAAATTGTTGACCTTCGACAAGGAAGACAATATAATGATTTATGTTTGTTCATATTCACATAGAAGTTATATTGTCATAGATCCTTCAACATGTGGTGCTTGCCCCCCATCTTTGCTAGCCAAAAATTCCGCACCAAGTAGAGATACTACTTGTGCATCCAAAAACCCTTAAACCCAAATCTTATTTTCAAGAGTCCACCATACCTACCTAAGGATTGAGCAAGATCCTTCAAGTAAGTTTTCATCGGTGCAATAAGGCAATAAAAATTGCTTCTAAAAGTGTAAGATCATTTAGTGTAAGAGAAAATTGAGCATTGTACGAACTTGTGATGGTAAAGCAATAAAAGTGACAGACTGCATAATAAAGGTTGCTATCACAAGGGGCAATATAATGTTACGTTCTTTTGCACTAAGGGATTGAGCATACAAACAAATAAGCGCATGGCAACCTCTGCTTCCCTCTGCGAAGGGCCTATCTTTTACTTTCATGTATTTACTTTTATGCAAATAGTCAAAGTTTTTCTCTCTATTCCTTTTTATTTTTCTCCTTTGGCAAGCATCATGTGGTGAGGAAAGATTTAGTGACATATGTCCAGTTGAATATGGGTGGCATGAGTTATTATTGTTGACATCACCCTTGAGGTGAATACGTTGGGAGGCAAAACAATAAGCCCCTATCTTTCTATGTGTCTGGTTGAAACGTTTTGCTCATGTGTACAAGGTGAGTGTTAGCAATCATAGAAGACTATATGATGGTTGAGTATGTGGAGCTCTTACTTAAACTCTGTTGAATAAGTTGAATTGCAATTGCTTGGTGACTAAGAACATAGGTTGTTGGGTTTTAAGAGAATTCATTGTTTGAACCTTAACATGTGAATTGGTTGCCACTATAACATGAGAAGTTTCATAAGAAAGAATTGTTGTTATGAGGCTAGGAAAAGTGATTGAAATTATCATTGATCAAACTTGCGCACTTTGCTAGCATTCACACTTCATAAATTATTTCTTTTATCATTTACCTACTCGAGGACAAGTAGGAATTAAGCTTGGGGATGTTGATACGTCTCCAACGTATCTATAATTTATGAAGTTTTCATGTTGTTATTTTACCATTCTTGAATGTTTTACAATCATTTTATAGCAATTTTATATCATTTTTTGGGACTAACCTATTGACCCAGTGCCTAGTGCTAGTTGTTGTTTTTTGCTTGTTTTTTACATCACAGAAAATCAATATCAAATAGAGTCCAAACACCGCGAAACTTTACGGAGATTTTTTTGGACCAGAAGGAACCCATTGGGCTAGAGCTGCACCTGGGGGTGCCCCGAGGGGGTACAACCACCAAGGCGCGCCAGGGCCCCCTGGCGCGCCCAGGTGGGTTGTGCCCACCTCGGTGGCCTCGCGCACCCCCTCTTTGCACTATAAATTCCCAAATATTCCGAAACCCTTCGGGGTTAACCTAGATCAGAAGTTCCGCCGCAGTAGGGCTCCATAACCACCGAAAACCAATCTAGACCCATTCCGGCACCCTGCCGGAGGGTGGAATCATCTCCGGTGGCCATCTCCATCATCCCAGCGGCCACCATGATGACGAGGGAGTAGTCCACCCTCGGGGTTGAGGGTTTGTACTAGTAGCTATGTGTTTAATCTCTCTCACTCTCTCTCGTGATCTATATCATGGGCTTTGTTAATATAGCCGGATCATATGATGTTTCTCCTCTCTATCTTGTTGTGATGAATTGAGTTTTTCCCTTTGAGATCTCGTTGTTATCGGATTGAATACTTTTATGGATTTGATAACACTTGATATATGGCTTGCAATTGAATACTCGTGGTGACAATGGGGTATCGTATTGATTCACTTGATATATGTTTTGGCACTCAACCTGCGGATTCCCGCGGTGACATTGGGGTAATCTATGCATAGGGGTTGATGCACGTTCTTGTCCTTGTTTCTTCGGTAGAAATCTTCGGGCACTCTTTGTAGTTCTTTGTGTGGACTAAGTATTATGAATATGAATTTGCTTTGGTGTTATTCTAGTACGAACTCTAGGATAGATCAAACGGAAACAATAGCTTTGTGTTATTTTAGTACGAACTCTTGAATAGATCGGTCGGAAAGAATAGCTTTGAGGTGGCTTCGTACCCTACAAACAATTCATATCTTTTGTTCTCCGCTAATAGGAACTCGGGAGTGATTCTTCGTTACATTTGAGGGATAATCATATGATCCAACTATGTTAGCATTGTTGGGAGATTGTACTAGCGAAAGTACAAACCCTAGGCCTTGTTTTTAAGCATTGAAACACCGTTTTTGTATCTGATTACTATTTGCTACCTTGTTGTTTTTATTTATTCGGATTATAAAAATATATTTCTACCATCCATATTACACTTCTACCACCATCTCTTTGCCGAACTAGTGCACCTATACAATTTGCCATTGTATTGGGTGTGTTGGGGACACAAGAGATTTGTTGTATTTGGTTGAAGGGTCGTTTGAGAGAAACCATCTTCATCCTACACCTCTCACTGATTGATATACCTTAGGTCATCCACTTGAGGGAAAATTGCTACTGTCCTACAAAACTCTGCGCTTGGAGGCCCAACACGTGTCTACAAGAATAAAGTTGTGTAGTAGACATCAGTATCCAACCTCCAAGAGTAACAAGATCAAGGGGTAAATGCTCAAGACTTGCTCAATTCACGAATTCCTTTGGTCACAAGAGGGAGAGGGAGTGGATCTATCATTTGATTGGAAAACTCTCAAAAACTCTCACGAATCTCTCCAGGATCTAAGATTTGATGTAGGAGAAGTGAGAGGGAGCCACTTGTGTTCTTGGGGTGATTTAGGATGAAGTGGTCAACCCTCTACCGGATTAGTAGAGGGGTATATATAGAAGGCCTATAAAACTAGCCGTTTATGAGTAAGTGATAGCGCCGGGCGGGACATCCGGGCAAGGGCCGAACATCCGGCGGATGAGAAAAGAACACACACGCATGTGAAAAACAAAGGCCGGAGTACAGGCCCCGGACATCTGGCCAAGGCCCAGACATCTAGCCAAAATTGGGGCCCCGGACATCCAGGCAAGTGCCGGACATCCGGCGGGCACAACCAACATCTGAAAACAGGTTCTGGAATTTGCGGGCCGGATTTTTGGGAGGATCCCGGACATCCGGGGCGACCCGGAAGCCTGCACATCCGGCCAAGTCCTGGGTGTCCGGCCATTTAAAAAACAGCAGGAACCCCAAAACTGAAACATGCATAACTTTTACATATGGACTCCGATTTTGAAGATCTTGGGCTCATTTTGAAGCCATGGAAAAACTCCAGGTCCTCACATATAGAACCACCCAAGATAAGCCAAAATGTAGGGTGAAAAGTATGCAAGGGTTATACATATACTTTGTGGAACCTAGTTTTTTTTAAAGGGGGATTCACCCTGGCCTCTACATCAAAACGATGCATACGGCCATGATTATTAATAAGAAAAAGGTCTTACACAAGTCTTCCTATCTCAAACAAGGAACAAAAAAAGGCTCACGAAGAGCTAAAAAGTAAAAGAGAAGCCACAACCGGCTGGCAAAAACGATAGGAACTAAATGCCTATCCTATTACATGACCGTCATCCAAACAGGTTGAAAATATCCCGAGCTACCATCTCCCATCGGATAGATCCAGTAACCAAACGCTCCCTGGCCTCCGTCGGAGTGAGCAGCGACCACATACAGATCAACGTAGTGGCTCGAAAAATAACCTACAAAAAATGAATATTTGTTGATCTGTTAAAGACCAAATTATTTCTACAGTTCCAAACTGCCCATAATAAAGCACATACTCCTACACGAATGTGTCTCTCTGTTGCAAAATCTATCCCATCTAGCCACGTCCCAAATAATGTGTTGATAGAGTTCGGAGGAGTGATGTTGAAAGCTACGTAAACCAACTGCCACAGTATTTTTGCCAGAGGGCAATCCAGAAAAAGGTGTTTGATAGACTCATGTTGGTCGCAAAAGCTACATCTTGTAGATCCTGTCCAATTGCATTTTGCCAAATTATCCTTAGTTAAAATAACCTATTTATGCACAAACCACATAAACACTTTGATTTTCAAAGGTACTTTGACTTTCCAAACATGCTTTGAACGAGGAATGACGCTAGAGTTGATTACATCAAAGTACATGGATTTTACTGAAAACTCTCCATTCTTAGTTAGCTTCCAGCATAACCGATCGGGTTGTTGAGACAGCTGAACATCCATCAATCTTCTCACAAGATTGAGCCAGGCTTCCCAACGGTTTCCCACTAGCGTCCTCCTAAATTGAATATTAAGCGGAGTAGACTGGAGTACTGAAGCCACATACGTCTCTCTACGCTGAACAATGCTATACAGAGATGAATATTGGAGTGCGAGGGGCGTGTCCCCTAGCCATGTATCCTCCCAGAATCTTGTAGTGGTACCGTTTCCAACTATGAACCTTGTCCTGTTGAAAAATAGTGATTTGACTCTCATCAATCCCTTCCAAAAAGGCGAATCAGTCGGCCTCACTGTCACCTGGGACAAGGTCTTGGAGTGAAGGTACTTATTACGCAGAAGTTGAGCCCATGTGGCCTCCGTCTCAATCGAAAGTTTGAACAGCCACTTGCTAAGAAGACATATATTCTTCACCTCCAAATTTTCAATGCCCATACCTCCTTGGTGTTTTGGCCTACAAATGATATCCCACTTAGCAAGTATGTACTTTCGTTTTAGTTCATCACTCTGCCAAAAGAATCGTGATCGATAGAAGTCTAGCCTTTTCCGGACTCCAACGGGTACCTCGAAAAAGGAAAGAAGAAACATGGGCATACTCGTGAGGACCGAATTAATGAGAATTAATCGGCCTCCTTATGACACCAGCTTGCCCTTCCATCAGCTCGGCTTCTTTTCAAATCGATCATCAATGCACTTCCATTCTCTGTTAATCAGCTTACGATGGTGGATTGGTATACCTAAATACGTGAAAGGTAGAGCCCCCAATTCACACCCGAACAATTGTTTATATGCCCCTTGGCCATCCTTAGATCTTCCAAAACAGAACAATTCGCTCTTATGAAAGTTAATCTTTAACCCGGTCAATTGTTTGAATAAGCATAACCCAAGCTTCATGTTTCACGCTTTTGCCAAGTCATGCTCCATGAAGATGATAGTATCATCAGCGTACTGTAGGATGGATACACCTCCATCAAATAAGTGCAGAACTAGGCCACCTACCTGCCCTGCATCATTGGCCCTTCCTATGAGAATTGTCAACATATCAACCACTATGTTGAATAGGATAGGTGACATCGGGTCGGCTTGCCTCAATCCTTTGTGTGTTTGGAAGTAGTGACCTATATCATCATTCACTTTAATCCCAACACTCTCTTTTTGCGTGAAAGAGTCTACCTGGTGTCTCCAGGCCTGATCAAAACCTTTCATTCACAAGGCTTGTTGAAGGAAAGGCCACTTGACCTTATCGTACACTTTCTCAAAGTCCACTTTGAAAACAACTCCGTCAAGTTTTTTCGTGTGGAGTTCATGGAGCGTTTCATGTAAGACGACCACCCCTTCTAGGATATTTTTGTCCGGCATGAAAGCAGTCTGGGACGGTTGCACCATAGAGTGCACAATTTGCATTAGCCTATTGGTCCCGACCTTGGTGAATATTTTGAAACTTACATTAAGAAGACAGATAGGATGGAACCTAGTTGGCTTTGGATTTTCTTTTGAGATATGTAGGCATATTGTATTTGTATTGGATAGGAGTGAAATATGCCTATGTTGGAATATGATGTGAGAAGAATAGAAATAGATGATGTTTACTTGAGCAAATCCATCACTAACCCTTTTGATCCCCTCTTAATAGTGCGGGATCCCTATAACACAAGAATCATAAAAGAACTATACTAGATAGCTTCCGAAAACTCATTCTTGAGCATATATATCCTTTTCGATGGTCATCGATCCTCACATCTAAAGCCAAAGGAACTAATACCTTTGACTAGAGTCTTTCACTTGAGCTTTATATTGATGTTTCTTCATGGCTCAAGTTGAAGGCAAGACATTGGAGAAGTCTTCAAGTAGCTCCCACATACCCAATGTGGGAAGCTTTGCTTTGCATTCATCTTTATTTGTCCATCAACATTAATTACTTGATGACATACTTTGATGAGCACCAAGCTTTCTTATAAGCACCAAGCTCATGAGAATTACCTATCCCACATAACATAGACAACACATAGTATGGGTTAGTACACAAAGCGCAATTGATAAATTCTTACCATACCGCAAGATCTCATGTGGCACATGATATGCGCTTGTGTGCTGACCATCTTAGAGGTCAATCTTTCATCTTCATTTTGGTCAACATTTATCTTTACTCCATGATTAATATTGATGTCTTGAAGGCCCTATTGATATCTTCACTATGCTTCATTTCTTCAAGACATAATAACCAATATCTCAATTCACCATGACCATATCAAGTTTCTCCTTGAATATCATATTGGACATCATTTGCTCGTTCTCATGCTCCAACATAGTATCTTGAGAGGCACAATGAATTCTTCACTTGAATTACTTGCTTCAAGACATAATAATCCATGACTCAACATATGAGCTCATAATGATCCTATCTTCAAGCATATGTAGAATTCTTCTCTCTAATCATTCTCTCAAGATCTTGATCCATCATGGTTCAACCCATAAGCCTTGATGCATGCACAACAATATGTATATGGCATTCATTTTGAATCCATTCTATCTCCTTCTTGCATCACCATGGAACAAACATCCTTCAGTTCATCCAATATTCTTCATGCAATGGAAATGGAACTTTCCTTCAAATGTATAACTCAATGTAAACATTAGTCCATTAGGATTGTCATCAATTACCAAAACCACACATGGGGACTACATGTACTTCCAGCCGCCCCCCAGGACCCCGTGCGGCCTTGCCGCCAACCGCTGGATCCTACGGCCACCGCCCGGCTCCCAACCGTCGGAGTTCGCCATCGGCTGAGAATGGCAGCCCCGCCCCATCGTCGACGAGCGCTACCTCAACCCACCCCGCCTTCTCCATGCCTCATCCTGCACGTGACCAGGATCCCTGCCACCGCCGCCCTGGATCCCTCTTATGACACTACCCCGCGACGTGCGCCGGCGTTCGTGGCCTCCTGCGACCTACATCTCCAGTGCGCCACCACACCGGGTCATGACCGACTCCGCTCCTTCCGTTGCACGGGCTCCATCATGGACGCCCCCATGCCTCCACCCCCGAGGTAAGGTGCTGGGTGTGCACCCCCAGTGCACAAAAGCTGGGCAGTAGCGTCACCGGGAGCCACCTCTCCCCTATCCTCGCCGGGATCATTTCCAGCGGCATCGTGCACGCCTACTCTTCTCTCGGTTCGGCCTGGGCAGCCACTTCAATTAGATTTTGTGGACCACCAGTTAAGCAAACCAATGTGTATATTCTCGGCAGGCCAATTTGTATATTTTCAGTAGGCCCATGTGTTGATTGATCAAATTTGTGTATTGAAAAATAGTAGGGCAATGTTGATATTTTCAGCAGACTAATGTGTTGATGTACCCATTAGTAGGGATGCCCTAGTGCTATAAAACATGTGTATTCTGAGGTTGCCATGCTGTCAAAATTCCAGTGATATATATGCATGCTGCTTTGTGGTGGTCAAGAAATAAGATACCTGCTACATTCTTTATATACCCAATACTATAAAGATGAAAACATTGCACTACCCTTCCTCCTACTTCCAATTAACATGTGCATCTCTTCATTAATAAAAAAATGATCATTTCAAAAAATAATAATAAAGTGGATTTCCTTGTTTCTAGGAAGAGCCCAGAGGTTCAAATTTAAAAGGCGAAGAAGATCAATGTTTGTTACAAAACACAAAGAAGGTCAGATTAAAAAAACATCTTAAAACAATTTATAAAAAATGATTTTAACCATTTTAAAAATCTAGAAGTCCAAATTTAGAAAATGGAGCAGCTTCATGTTTATTAAAAACTAGAACTTTTTCCATTACTAAACGAAATAAAACCAAGAAGTCCAAATTACAAAAAAAAGAAGTTTGTTATTTATAAAAAAACTCACATTTTCTTGGTACAAACAGATATAAAATGAAGAAGTTCAAATTAAAATAACGGTGTAGTTTGATGTATATGGAAAACTCAAATTCTTTCCGTCTCTAGGAGGAATAAAAGTAGGAAGTTCAATTGTAAGAAAATTGTATGGTTCTAAGACCATAGTTTTGCCCAAAGAATAAAACTAAGAAGTTCAAACTAAAATAATAGAGAAGTTCAAAGTTTATAAAAAAACTCAGATTTTTTCTCATTACTAAAGAATAAAATGAAGAAGTTCAAATTAAAATAATGGAACATATCAAAAAGGTTTATAAAAAATGATTTCCCCATTTTCTAAAAATACCCGAGAAGCCCAAATTAAAACAACATCATGGCTCGATCTTTATGAAAAACTAAGGGCAAATACATGTAGCACACAGAGTGTATGTATCAGAGTGATGTATTGGTTGTGCATATAGCACACGAAGTGTATTTGTAATGTTGCCTGTAATTTTCTTGATTTTCAATAGCATGTGAAGTTCATGTTCAAGAAATTCCTAAGTTCACGTGTACCACATACTGAAGAAATTCATCACTGAAAAAAAGGACCACCTAGGCCATTTCACCAACAGCAAAAAAAATGCCTCAAAATATCACGACAAATAAAAACATCATAATATATAGCATAGTATATTCGTAGAAAGTGGAAAACACCATAATTTTGTTTTGTAAGTTCAATTTTAAAAAGTGGAGTAGTTTGATATTTATTTGAAAACTTGGTTTTTCGGTTAGTAAAGAATAAAACTAATAAGTTCAATTCTAAATAATGAAGAAGTTCCGTGTTTCTAACAGAACACCAATTTTCACATTTCTGAAAAACACACAAAGAAGTTCAAATAAAAAAAGTTAGAGTGGTTCAATGTCTATAAAAAACTCAAAAAAATTCCCTTACTAAAAGCGAAACATAGAGAAGTTCAAATTGATAACAACTCGAAGTTCACGTACTGCAAGGTGTGTGTTTCTTGAGATAAAAAAGAATAAAAATAAAAACTCTAAAACTTTTGTTGCTAGAAGTTCAAGTGGTCGCCACGGGGAAGTTCAAAATAACTTGTGAGAGAGGTTCACCATGTATTTACATGTGCAAAAACACACACAAAAATCTTTTTTGTGTGAATTAAAATAATTCCCTCAATCCATTACCAATTTGAAAAAATGCTCTACATTAAAAAGTTTCTCGTATTCAACAACTTTTCAAAGGTGTATAAATATTCTAATTCTGAAGAACGGTTAAAACAAAATGATGCATGTTGTTCTAAACAAAAACATAAATGTTACGTTTTAGATAATCATGTTTTAGATATAAATGCGAAGTTCATGTTTTAGAAATTCATAAGTTCACGTTTACCATATACTGAAGAAATTCATCAATGGAAAAAGGACCGTCTAGGCCATTTGACTGACAACAAAAAAATGCCGCAAAATGTCGCGATACAAAAAACAAAACTTCAAATGATATAACATAGTAAGTTCTTAGAAAGTGGACAAAAACATAATTTTGTTTTGTCAGTTTAACCATTTCTAAAAATATACCTTAAAGTTCAAATTTAAATAATAGGGCGGTTCATTGTTTATTACAAACCTATGATTTTCCCTGTTACCATAGAATAAACCAAGAAGTTCAAAAATAAAAAATGTTGCAGTTCAAAAAGTTTATAGAAAATGACGTTCTACATTTTACAAAAAAATGGAGAAGTTCAATTTTATATCGCGGGACGTGCGACCTCCAATTACATATTTTAAAATGGCAAAAAATGACGTCTGACCTTCAATTGCGTGTAGTTCGATGTATACTTTTGTTTTGAAACGGGCAAAAAAGCTTTTGCCTTATATTGATATAGGAGAAGCAAACTGGGGTATGGCAAGAGCCAAAAAACAAAAAAAAGAGGAAGGGGGCGAACACCACCCCCGACACAGGGGGAAGAGGATCAGCCTACAAGTTCCGCCAGATTTTTAGCACCAGCGAGGATCCAGTCCTTCCCCTCTTCCCTAATCTTGTGCATGACAACCGAAGGCAGGGAGGACTTATTGTTGAAAACTCTATCGTTCCTCTCTTTCTAGATCTCCCAAGTGATGAGCGTGATAGCTGAGCTCAAGCCTATAGGGGAGGAGGTGGTGGACTTCGAAACGGCCAGCCAATAGTCCACGACTTTAGGCCTACCCTCCCCGATGCTGTTGATGAGGTCTGGACAAGACAACCAAGAGGCCGTGGCCGTCCAGATACGTCTGGAGAAGCGGCACTCGAAGAGAATGTGTCGTGCTGTCTCAGGGGAGGTACGACAGAGCTGGCAAGTAGGTTGGTGCGGCCATCCGTGTTTCGCCAAGCGATCAGCGGTCCATAAGCGGTTCTGGACAGCGAGCCAGGCGAAGAAACGACACTTTGGAGGGGCCCAGGTCTTCCACACGATGTTCCCGAACTGGCAGGGCAAAGAGGCAAGGAACTGGATCTTGTAGGCGAAGCTTGCCGAGTAGCACTCATTAGGGGTCAAGGACCAGGTAATGGAGTCCTCAGTGTCAGGATGAAGCTGGATATCCGACAAGAGCTCCTAGAGGTGGATGTATTGTTCCATGTGATCGGCAGTGAATGCATCCACCGCGATGTCCGAGATCCAGTTGTTATCAGCGAGAGTGTCCTGGACCGTCCGATTCTTCCTCTTGGAAGCCTTGAAAATTAGGGGAGCTAGGTCTTTTGGCGGGGCGCCATGGAGCCATGAAGACGACCAGAAGGAGGCCTTGGCGCCGTTTCCGATGGTGACACGAGTAGACGCATTGAAGAGGTCAAGGTCTGAGGCGTCGTTGGGGGTTTCAGAGCCCACCCATGGCTTCTCAGGAGCCTTCCACTCATACCATAACCAGCGAAGCCTCAGGGCTCGGGAGAACCTCTCCAGGCCCAAAACCCCCAAACCATCGAGCTCCTTGGGGCAGCAGACCTTTTGCCAGTTGACTTTGCATTTCCCTCCACTAACCGCCTCCTTACAGGCCCAGAGCATGCCGCGACTGATCTTCGCAAAGGACTTGAGGATGCCTTTGTCAGCCTTTAAAGCCGTCAGGAAGAAAATTGGCATGGAGGAGAGCACGGACTTAACCAGAGCAGTGCACCCGGCACGATTCAGGAACTTTCCTTTCCACGGGCTAAGACGAGCCACTGCTTTGTCGATGTAGGGTTGAAGGTCCACACGCCTAAGTCTTCCGAAGGAGAGGGGCAACCCCAGATACTTAATGGGGAAGGGGGTCGTAGTCGCCGGGAAGTTCGCCAGAATCTCCTCCAAGTTAATGTTGGCGCATTGGATGGGGGCGATGGAGCTCTTGGTCACATTTGTCATGAGGCCAGAGACTACCCCAAAACTCTGTAGAATGCTAGCAAGGCCTTCCACATCATGTGTCGTGGGGGATAGAAAAATGGTAGCGTCGTCCGCATATAGGGAGACCCTGGGCCCTGAATACCTCCAGGCATAGCAGACAGCAGGCCGGATTCTGTAGCCTTTTCCAGAAGTCTCTGAAGTGGGTCAATGGTGATGTCGAACAGGAGGGGCGAGATGGGATCGCCCTAACGAAAATCGCGTCCATGCAGGATGTCCCTCCCAGGGATTCCGTTGAGGAAGACCCTAGAGGAGGCCGTGGTGAAGAGACTCGTCAGGAGGGCCCGCCATCTTTGAGGAAAGCCGAGGCATTGCAAAAGATCCAACATGTAATCCCAGCGAACAGTGTCAAAGGCCTTGGCGATGTCCAATTTGATCAGAAGTGATGGAGTTTTGCAGCGGTGTAACCGGCGGGCAGTGTTCCTGACGTACAAGAAATTGTCGTGGAAAGTTCTAGACTTGATGAAAGTGCTCTGACTGCGGGAAACAATGTCGTTCATCTTCGGGCTGAGACGTCGTGCCATAGCTTTGGCGATGATCTTCGGAACCACATGGATGAGACTGATGGGCCTGAAATCCGATATGGACTCTGCACCGTCCTTTTTAGGCAGAAGCACGACATTGGCTGTGTTGATGATGTGGAAATTGGACGCAGACAGCTCGGAGAAGGCATTGATGACGGTCATAAGGTCGTCCTTGATTATATCCCAGCAAGAGCGAAAGAAGGCAATAGTAAAACCGTCAGGGCCCGGAGCCTTGTCCGCGGGCATGTCATCAATAGCCTCCTTTATCTCATCCTCAGAGAAAGGCAGGCCCAGATCCTCCAAGGGGTGGGTGGTGAGGTTCAGTGCGTCCCAGTTAAAGTCCAGCGTACGAGGAGGAGGCCGACCTAGAGCGCGGGAGAAGTGGTCGAAGATCAGCCCGACTTTATCATCGTGAGTCACAGCCCAGCCAGTGTTATGCTTCAGTCTCAAGATGTGATTTTTGCGCTTCCTCGCATTAACTCGTAGATGGAAAATTTTGGTGTTGGCGTCGCCCTCGCGGAGGTAGCGAATTCCGGAGGCTTGATGTTTGCGGGATCTTTCCAGAACTGCGAGACCCTTAACCCGACGTTTCAGGTTAGCACGGAGCCATCTTTCTTCCTGGGAGAGTGTGCGGGACTCTTGAGCAATATCCAACTGCAGAATGACATCTAGGGCCATGAGGAGTTGCAGATTGCCATCAGAGAAGAGGCCTTTGCTCCAAGATTTGAGCCCATGCACCGTGGCCTTGAGCTTGTGATTGATGACATGGACCGGTTGAGAGTGCGAGGAGGGCGCGGACCAAGCTTGTTGGACCACCTCCTTGAACCCCGGCATTTTGGTCCAGAAGGACTCGAAGCGAAAGATAGGCGGTTTTCGTGGGCCACTCTGGTTGGAAAGGAAGAGGGGGCAGTGGTCCGAGAGGGACGAGGATAGGGCATGTAACACATGATTCTCGAACATGAGGTCCCAAGTAGCATTGCAGAAAGCCCGATCCAGACGCACAAGAGTAGGGGTCTCCCTTTCGTTGCTCCAAGTAAACCTCCGGTTCTGCAGCTTCAGCTCCTTAAGCTGACAGTTGGTGAGGGCTCTTCTGAAGAGACCCATCAGGCGGAAGTCCAGGTTGTTGTTGTTCTTATCCTCCGCTTGGTAGATAAGGTTGAAATCCCCAAAGATGAGCCATTTTGAGTCATCAGAAGGCTTGGCAGCGACAGCTTCTGAGAGAAAGGCTTCTTTCTCGGCGTGATCTGTAGGGCCGTAGACCGTAGTGAGCTTGAAGGAGGTACCACATGCGCGAATGGAGACGTTAGCCGAGATCAAGTAAGTGCCGAGGTGAACGTTGGAGACCTCCACATGATCCTCGTTCCAGAGTAAGAGGATGCCGCCCCGGGTGCCGATGGCCGGACGGTGAGCGAAGGAGCGAAGACTAAGACCGCCGATATAAGAAGCCGTTTGTTGATCGATGTGGTCGAGCTTGGTCTTTTGGATGCAAGCGATATGACAGCGAGTATCGGCGAGGAAGGCGTGGACGGTTTCTTTGCGACCTTGGTCGTTTAGCCCGCGGGTATTCCAGTTAACGATGGAGAGATCAGGTCCGATCATAGTGACAACAACCGAGGTGAGGTGACAAACACAGAAACTTGTCCAAAAAGTGATAAAGACGACAAAACGCAGCAGGAAAGCAAGGAACTAAACAGTCACGTCCTGGGCATCTAGCTCGCACCCTCCTGGACCTCCCATGGCAATGAGCGACTCGTCCGCTTTGGTCATGCTGCGGATGTTGAGCTTGAAGAGCTTGGCTAGAGCTTCAACCGCCTTGTCCGGAAGCGTGGTGCTGAACTTGTCGACGTAAGCCTTCCTCGCTTCCAGCAGAGGGACACCTTCAGTAGCAACACCCATCTTGGTGTTCAGGACATGGACGACCTTATCCATGGCGTGCATTTTTGGCTTGTTGATCAAACGGGCACTACGCCTGGTAATAGAAGTGGGCTGCACCTTGGGCAGCTTAGGCGTCAGCAGTGCAGGCACAAGGCACGGCATGAGAGGTGCCTGAGGGCGCACAAAAAGGTTATTGCCAGGGGTTGGAGCGCGTTCTTTGGCCACGGGGTCGCCAAGGACCTGCCTGGCCTCATCCTCAGCGACGTCCCCAGTGGCGTCTTCCCAGTTCGACGTATACACAAAAATGCGACAGAAGTTCATAGTGAAAACAACGATAAGTGCAAGTACTACAAGGAATACATTTCAGGTGAAAATAGAAGTATAGAAAAATAAAAGCTTAAAAGGTTTGTTGAAAAAAGTTCAAGTGCTCTGCCCGGGGAAATTCAAAAATTCTTGCGAGAGAGGTTCACCTATTATTTCCATGTTCAAAAACACAAAAAGAATTTTTTTTTGCGTTTTAAAATAATTCTCTAAATCCACAAAGAAGTTCAGTTATTATTTAGGAGCAATTTGATTTCAAAAAAAATCAAATTAAAAAATGGAAAAGGTTCATGTACTACATGGTGTGTGTTTAATATGAGAAAAATGAATTAAAAGTCAAGGTCAATTTTTGTTGTTGTTATAAGTTCAACTCCTCCGTCGGAGAAAGTTAAAAAAATATTGTGATAGATGTTTGTACAAAAGGAAAATCATTTGTGTAACACTCACGAATGGATGAGAAAATTACAAACGAAAATATGTCACAGAAGTTGAACGTGAAAACAGCAGAAAGTTGAACAACTACATTTAATGAATTTTAGATGAAAAACTATTAAATCCGTCGCGAGTATAAAAAATGATCAACATGGAAAAGTTGTGTGTTTACAACAGCTTTCCATCGGTATATCACTTGCTCAATTCCGGTGAGTGGATGGAGAGCTGCGAGCAAAAAAAGCACGTGAAAAACAGAGTGAAGTTAAGTAGACATGCCAGGAAATTCAAGTTCTTCATGCGGTGCATTTTTGAAGAATCTGTTTCACGATAAAGGGAGAACGCATGATCTCGCCGTTTTCAAAATTACTTGAAAACGGCTAGAAATTAGAGAAAACCATCAATATGAAAATGTTTCGTATTTTCCGTAGCTTTTCAACGGTATATCTGCCGGGTGGTAGGTGCGACATATGCCAACGGGTGGCTTATCATTGTGGGAGCCAGTAAGACAGCGCCGGTGCCTGGAAATGGGATGAGGCGAAGACATGCACGCCGGCGAATCTTACCCAGCTTCGGGGCTCTCCGAGGAGATAACACCCCTACTGTTGCTCTGCGGGGTCTCCGCATTATCACTAGATGAACAAGTAACTACACGATGCTCCTAGAGCTGTTTGGTGAAAGGAGGAAGAAGGGCACGGCTCACTCTCTTCTTCTCCTTGTGTGGTGTCTAGAACTAGCAGGGATAAACCCTTTGCATGGGTGCCCCGGGGGGTTTATATAGGCCTACCCCCCGGGGTTACAATGGTAATCCGGCTGGGCGCAGGGCCCAGCCGTCTGTGACTACGCTCGCCGGCTTTAGCACCGACTGCTGGGGCCCACCGGCTGGTGGGTCCCGTCGGCTGCCGGCTCCTTGGCCGACAGGCAGGCCCCACTGTCCAGGGCCTTGTCGGCGGCTGGTCATTGTTGCTCAATCTTGGTGACGAGGGCTTTGCCGAGGTGAGCGTGGCTACAGTGCCGCCGTCCGGCGGGTGATCGCTGTAGCCTCACCGCGTCTTGTCTCCTTATTGGGGCGTCTCCTTCGAGGGAGGCGGCAAGCCGGTTGTGGGGAGCCGGCTCCATCTTGGGTCGAGTGGGGGAGGCCTGGCCGCCTTCGGGCGTCTCTCTGCCCGAAGGGGCCCACCACCTGAGGGCCGCGCTGGCAGCCCGTCGTGGATGACATCAGAGTCAACATGGCTACAGTGGCGCGCCGGACGGGTCATGGCCACCCGTACGGCGCACTGTGCCAGGCGTGCACCGGGATTCGGGGGTGGCAGGTTTTACTGTAGCCACGCCCCGTCACATCGCCGTTAGGTGGATGCAGACTCCGAGGGTGCAATCTTGACTGCATTGTGGGTGCCGGCTTCTTTGAGTCGGCCTTCTCGTGGCCGGCTTCTCGAAGCCGCCCCTCCCGCAGCTTTCTTTATGAGGGCTAGAGTCGGATCACCTTCCGATAGTCGGCCTGGGAGACAGCCGGCAAGAGGAAGGCGGCCCAAGGTCTTGGATCCTTGAGGGCCGGATCGGCTCGTAATTTTTCCTGAAAGGCCAAGGGGAGCCGGCCTGGCTACCCGTGGTCATATCCTCCGACAGTAGTCCCCGAAGCTGATCGAGATCCAAGGCTGACAAAGGGACGAGAAGCTTGGTTAGCTTCCTTCCCTGAGGGGTCGGCTTCGCTCGCGCGCACCATCTTGGGAATAGCCCCGTTCGTTGTAGGCGGGAACGCGGGTCGGCCTACAAGCTGACCGCGCGCCGTCCTGCGGGCCACGTGGCAAGGAGATCCTGCCAACGCACGCGCGCGACGGGATGCCGCCGCAGGCTCGGGCCTGCCACTCCCACGCCTCGGTCCGGGCGTGGATCTTCTGCGGCCCATATGGACCGCTCGCCTCCCGCGGCGGTTTTATCACGCCATTAGGGCGCAATAATCGCGGTACGTGGGGGAGTGGGCGCAGTTGATCCCCAGCTTCCCCCACGCCGCGCCTCCTCGGCTTGGCCGCGTGAGCCTATAAGTAGGGGGAGGAGGGGGAGCGGCAGAGGCTCTCGCGCTCTCCCTCGCTCCACCCTCTCTTTCTCCTTCCTTCCGCTGCTGCAGCACCCACCGCCGCGCCGTTTCTCCGTTGCTTCGTCTTGCTCCCCGTCGCATCGCCCCCATGGCACTGTCGAGCTCGTGGGACGGCTCCAATGTCCATGAGGATCACGTCGAGTTCCTCCGTCGGACGCGGCGCCTGCCGGGCGAGAACCTCATGCGGGTTCGTCGGGCGCCGGAGATGGAGATCTCGCCGGCGCCGGAGGAAGGCGAGCGGGTGATCTTCCGCTCGCACTGCCTGCGCGGCTTCGGCCTCCCGGCGAGTGGATTTCTTCGGGCCTTCCTCGTGTTCTACCACCTCCAGCCGGATCACCTAACGCCCAATGCGGTGATGCTGCTGTCGGCCTTCGTCACCCTCTGCGAGGGCTTCCTTGGGGTTCTCCCCACTCTCGAGCTCTGGGGGAGTTCTTCCAGAGCAAGCTCGGCACCATCATCGTGGGCGTGCCCTCTCCCTGCGGAGCCTTCATCGCCATGAGGCGGACGGGGGAGAACAATCCGTTCCCGCCCATCCCGCTGATCCAGTCGGTGAAGCTTTGGCAGAAGTCTTACTTCTACATGAAGAACGTCGCCCAGCAAGGCGACTACGTCAACCTGCCGGCTTACGTAGCCGGCCCGCTGGCTAGGAGGCAACCCTCATGGAGCTACCGGGCCAAGTCGCTGTCTCAGGCCGGGAACGCAGCCGTCGCCCGGCTCTGGGTGATGATCCAGGCGGAAGGCCTGACCGGAGCCGACTTGGTGGCTACCTTCGTGGAGCGCCGGGTTCTTCCGCTCCAAGGCCGGCCACACATGATCTGCCAAATGAGCGGCCGCTTCGACCCGTGCCGGCTGAGCACCAGGGAGATGCCTCATGCGGAGGTATCCTACATGGTGAACTACATCTCCAACTGTAAGCTCACCGAAGATTGGCAATACGGCAAGAGTCCGTATTCCCGCGCCAACCCTCCGCCGATAGTAAGTTTTTCCTCTTTTCTTCTTTTTGCAGCCGGCCTTATGATAGCCGGCTTCTGATTAGCTGGTTCTCCCTTGGCAGAACCCTCTTCTTCCGCCGACAACCGGGGGCACAGGGGTAGAGCGCCAGCTCCTCCCCGACCGCATGGTGGACGACGCCGACGATCCGGACCTGGGAGCGGCCGCCATGGAAGACGCCGTCGTAGGGGAAGGCGACGAGGCAGGAAGCGCGAGGCCCGGAGACGGCTTCGAGGACTGGCCAGATGATGACGAGGTCGAAGCCGTCCAGCACCGCCAGCCGGTGCCTGACCTTCAAGGCGCGGGCTCGTCCGCCGCGCCGGCTGCCCGAGGCGGCGCGCAGAAGCGCCGAGCCGCGTCAACCTTCTTCGGCAGCCGACCGAAGAAGCCCAAGGCTTCCACGGTGGCGACCAGACGGGACGAGGCGGCCGCGAAGGCGGCCCGCTTCCGCAAGGCGGTGAAGCAGCCGCAGGCGATCTCGGCGTAAGTCGTCGAATGTCTTGTATATTTCATATATATTTTTGTTGTTCTTTTGATTGACAACCCTTCTAACCCTTTCTTCGCCGGCCGGGCAGGGCACCGCTTTCCCTTGAGCGCGGCCCTGGCGGCTCCATAGTCGGGCCGACTGGAGGGTCCTCCAGGTCCCGTCGCGTGGACCCCCGCACCGACCTTAGGGAGGCCACAGAGCGGAACGCGCGTGAGGCGCGGGAGGAGCGGGAGGCGGCGGAGCGGAGGGTCACCCAGGCAGCGAAGGAGCAGGCCGATGCGGCAGCCAAGGCCCGGGTGGAGGCGGCATCCGTGGAGACGGAGGCGGAGGCTTCGCACAACCAGCCTCCGCTGCTCGCCATTCCCCTCCGCGCCGTGGCTCCCGACATCCCTGTGCTTCCGTTGGAGGAGGTCGACCAAGCGCCGCCGGTGACTGAGAGGAGGGAGGTCCATGTGGCCTCCGTGGAAAGGACGCCGCAGTCGGCGCCGACCGGAGCGGGCCAAAGCGGCCAATCCGCCGCGGCGCCAGAGCAGCCGGCCGGGGGTGAGCCGGAAGCAGGAGCCGGCCTCGAGGTGCAGCCGGCAACGCGCCAGCGCGCAGGGGTAGGCACCGCCGTGCCGGAGCCGCGCCGAGTTTCGGGTGCCAGCCAGACGGTGGAGGCCCTGGAGGCGGCCAGCACCGGCACGTCCGAGTGGACTCCCAGCGGGGGGACGGGCGAGCTGAACCTGGCGGCCCAAGAGGTTCGGAACCGGCTTCAGGCCCAAGCTGCCTCGCTGCAGCACTACACCCAGGAGTTCCTTGCGACGCGGGCTGCCATCCGGGTGAATCTTCTAGCCTTGGTTGTTTTGTTCTCTTGATTTTTTCCGTGGGGGCGCGTCAGCGCACCCACTGGGAGTAGTCCCTGAGTTCCGAGTCGGCTGCTGCGCAGGCGGCTCGGAACTTACTAGGTCCTGACACCCATCTGAAAGTGCAACTATCCCTAGGTGGTTTTGGTAATTCATAACAACATATAGCTCATTGAGCTAATGCTATTCGAAGATGATTATTTCAGGAAAGCTCAATGATTGGCATGGCATGGATGTGAAAGTGGAACCCTCAAAATGCTAAGGACAAAGGATTGGCTCAAGCTCAAAAGCTCAAGATTTTTCATTTTATATTTTAGTGATCCAAGATCACATTGAGTCTTTAGGAAAAGTCAATACTATCAAGGAGGGATGAGGTGTTGCTTAATGAGCCTCTTGCTTCATGTGCTTAGTGATATGCTCCAAAACCCTCAACTACTTTCCCATATCCACATTTGACCTAAACCCTAAGCCAAACTCGGTCCTACCGATTCTTCCTATCCGGCGCCACCGAGTTTCACTTGTCATTAGCCACTGCCAAACCCTAGCAATTCGGTCCTACCGATAAGGATCTCGGTCTCACCGAGATGGGGTTGCAAACTCTCTGTTTCCCTTTCGTAACTTTTCGGTCTCACCGAAAGAGTGAATCGGTCCCACCGAGATTGCAATGTAAACTCAGTGTTTCCCCTTTGTAACTTTTCGGTCTCACCGAGTTCCACTCGGTCTCACCGAAAGAGCAAATCGGTCCCACCGAGTTTGCTTGACCAACTCTCTGGTTAGCTAATTACCAAATTCGGTCTCACCGAGTTTGTGTAATCGGTCTCACCGAGATTACGTTATGCCCAAACCCTAACCATATCGGTCCTACTGAGTTGCATGTCAGTCCCACCGAAAATCTCTAACGGTCACTAGGTTTACATTTTCGGTCCGACCGAGTTTATTGATTCGGTCCCACCGAGATTGGAAAACTGTGTAACGGTTGGGTTTTGTGTGGAGGCTATATATACCCCTCCACCTCCTCTTCATTCGTGGAGAGAGCCATCAGAACACACACACCATTCCAACTCATATGTTCTGAGAGAGAACCACCTACTCATGTGTTGAGACCAAGACATTCCATTCCTACCATATGAATCTTGATCTCTAGGCTTCCCAAGTTGCTTTCCACTCAAATCTTCTTTCCACCAAATCCAAATCCTATGAGAGAGAGTTGAGTGTTGGGGAGACTATCATTTGAAGCACAAGAGCAAGAAGTTCATTACCTACACACCATTTGTTACTTCTTGGAGAGTGGTGTCTCCTAGATTGGCTAGGTGTCACTTGGGAGCCTCTGACAAGATTGTGGAGTTGAACCAAGGAGTTTGTAAGGGCAAGGAGATCGCCTACTTCGTGAAGATCTACCGCTAGTGAGGCAAGTCCTGTGTGGGAGATGGCCATGGTGGGATAGACAAGGTTGCTTCTTCGTGGACCCTTTGTGGGTGGTTGCTTCTTCGTGGACCCTTCTTGGGTGGAGCCCTGTGTGGACTCGCGCAACCGTTACCCTTGGGTGGAGCCCTGTGTGGACTCGCGCAACCGTTACCCTTCGTGGGTTGAAGTCTCCATCAACGTAGATGTAGGATAGCACCACATATCCGAACCACGGGAAAAACATCCGTGTCTCCAATTGCGTTTGAATTCTCCAAACCCTTCCCTTTACATTCTTGCAAGTTGCATGCTTTACTTTCCGCTACCTATATACTCTTTGCATGCTTGCTTGAATTATGTGATGATTGCTTGACTTGTCCTAAATTAGCTAAAATCTGCCAAGAACTAAAATTGGGAAAAGGTTAAGTTTTTATTTGGTCAAGTAGTCTAATCACCCCCCTCTAGACATACTTTCTATCCTACACCATCTTATACCCGCCTCCTATCTGTTCTTTCAGGAGTATCATAACCTCCGCGCTGCTGCCTTCAACTCCCAGGCTCAGGAGCTGGGCCGGAGAACCGAAGACCTGACCAGCAACCGGAGTGCGTACTTGGTTTTGTTCATCTCCTGTGGGGGCGCGTCAGCGCACCCACTGGGTGTAGTCCCCGAGATTCGGGCCGACTGCTGAGCAGTCGGGTCGGATCTTCCCTGACGACTTCTTCCTTATTGGTTTTTCTTTTGTCTTTCATGCTTGCAGGAGCCAACGCTGACTTGAGGGGGCAGCTCAGCGAGGCGCAGGCCGCCCTTCGCGCCAAGGAAACCGAGTATGATGCCTTGGTCCTGGAGCGTGACCGCCTGGCCAAGAAGCTGGCTGACCAGGAGGAGAGCCACAAGGCGGCCTTGAAGAAGGCGCGGGATAACGAAGACGCCCTGAAGGCCGAGTTTGAGACCGAAGCGGCAGGCTGGGCTGAGACCAGGCAAGCGCTAAACGAAGGCTTCGGCCGTATTGAAGATTTGATCGACGGAGCCGCCTTCCTTGCACCCTGCCTGCCCCTTGCCGCCTGATTTGTGTTCTGACTTGTGCTGCTTTTTATTCCCTATGCAGACTACTTTCCCGGCTACTCCGCCTTTGCTACTCAAACCATCGAGGCCCATCGCGAAGCGCGCCATCAGGCGGGGGCCAACATCGCGTCGGACGCGAGCCGGACGCTTGAAGAGCAGCTCTTGGCGGTCCAAGCGTGGCTGCAGCCGGCTCATCGCATGCTACGCCGCCTCTAACGCGCCGGCGCGCAGGTGTTGGCCGTCCTCTGGCCAGGCGAGACGATTCCCCGCACCCCGAGCCGGACTGCCGACTGGCTGGAGGTGGCGGTTGGCCATTTCGAGGCTTGGAAAGCATCGGCAACCCAGCTTGGAGCTGGGCGGGCGCTGGAGTTCGTCCGAGCTTGGTATCCGGGGCTGAACCTGGACCAGCTGCGCACCTGGCGGCTGGAGGCCAACGAGGAGATAGAAGAGGTGCGGCCGGCTATTGCTCAGCGCGCGTCGACGATTGCCGAGTGCACTGACATTAGTGTCTTTGCACCTGAAATAAATGCCGACGCCGTTGCCCAGCCGGAGGAGTGGTTCGGGCTGGACCCGACAGCGGGTGAAGACTCAGCAGAGGAGATCGCCACCAGCAACGAAGGCAAAGACGACGAAGGAGAGGAGGACGAAGACGTCGAGCCGGCTAGTGGAACAGCCGGCCAGCCTCAGCCTGACCGTGCCTCCAGCAACGAGGCGCGCGCAAGCGCGCTTTCGGCGCAGGGCGGTGATTGCGCCGAGGTTCGCCAGCCGGCCAGTCCTCCAGCCGGCACTGCCATCTCCGCCGACCAGCCTGACTCGCCAGTCGCTCCCCTGGCTTAGTCTGTCGTTGCTTTCCCTGCTTGTTGTCCTTTGAACAATTTCTATTAAACTTGCGCAGTTCCACCCACTTGGGGTGTATTCGAACTATGTTGAATGCTGGCCTTGCGAAGGTCTTTTGTGTAAATATGATTGTGTGCATGTTTGGTTTCCATTCATGTATGCTTTTTATCCTTAGGCTTTTTTCTTTGCCGCCTTCCCCTTTTGGGGAGGCAAGTACTCGAGCTTTCTTGGATTGAAGTGAAGTGAATGGAAGCCGGCCGGCCGGCTACTCTGGTAGTCGGTCGGTGGTAGGAGGCAAACTGGCTTTCGTTATATTAGTCCGTTAGTCCCTAGCCATTTTTCGTGTGGGCATCCTTTCCTGCTTTTAACTCTCGCTAGTCGGACAGCCGGTTCTTCGAAGTGTGACTTTTGGCGAGAGAAAGCTTGGGTGCCGGCACGCTACTTGTCTGACTGCCGGTAGGACTTCTAATATAACTCTAGGCGGCCAGTCCCCGGGCCGACTAGTCGAACCCGGTGCCGGACAAAGAAAAAGTGAAAGTAATGACAAGGTCATAAGCATAATGTTCTTCATTTATAGATAGAAGGTGGCAGTCCCCGAGCTCTCCTCGGGGGGCCTATTGTCTCATACTTAGTACAAAAATTAGCGTGGTACATACTGCATTTCAACTGTAAAATCTTCGGAGGAGGTTGGCGTTCCATGGTCGTTCCGACTCCTTGCCCGAGTCGTCTCTCTTGCGTGCCTTGGGCTTCTGTGCGTTGATAAGATAGTAGGAGTCGTTGCCCAAAGCTCTGCTGATGACGAAGGAGCCTTCCCAAGGGGCCGAGAGCTTGTGCTGGCCGGCTGTTCGCTGGATCAGCCGGAGCACAAGGTCGCCCTCTTGGAAGGATCTTGGCCTGACCTTCCGACTGTGGTAGCGGCGCAAACCCTGCTGGTAGATGGCAGATCGGCTGAGGGCTAACAGCCAGCCTTCTTCTAGAAGGTCGACGCCGTCTTCTCGTGCTTCCTTGGCCTCCGCCTCCGTGTAAATGTTACCCGAGGCGAGTCGAACTCGATGTCAGTTGGGATGACCGCCTCGGCACCATATATGAGGAAAAAAGGAGTGAAGCTGGTTGACTTGTTTGGGGTTGTGCGCAGACTCCAGAGGATGGACGGCAGCTCATCGAGCCAACAGCCGACCGATCGCTCCAGTGGTATGACCAATTGGGGCTTGATGCCGGAAAGGATGAGGCCGTTGGCTCGTTCGACCTGGCCGTTTGACCGTGGGTGGGCAACGGACGCTAGGTCCAGCCGGATGCCCTGCGTCGCACAGAAGCGTGCCAAGGCTCCCTTGGCAAAATTTGTGCCATTTTCGGTGATGATGCTGTGTGGCACGCCGTACCGGGTTGTTATATCTGTGATGAATGTGACTGCAGTCGGCCCATTCGGCTTCTTGATCGGTTTTGCCTCGATCCACTTGGTGAATTTGTCCACAACGACTAGCAGATGAATCATGCCGCCGCGCGCCGTCTTGAACGGGCCTACCATGTCCAGTCCCCAAACGGCGAAGGGCCAAGTGAGGGGAATGGTCTTGAGTGCCGAAGCCGGCATGTGCTGCTTGGAGCTGAAGAATTGGCACCCCTTGCAATGTTTAACTAACTCCTTGGCGTCATCCAAAGCAGTCGGCCAAAAGAAACCATGGCGGAAAGCTTTGGCAACAAGTGATCTTGAGGCCGCATGGTGGCCGCATTCTCCTTGGTGAATGTCTCTGATGATTGCAATGCCCTTCTCTTGCTCGACACATCGCTGGAGGACTCTAGTGACACTACGCTTGACGAGTTCTCTGTTGACGATTGTGTATGCCCCGGCTCGACGTTGGACTTGTCTTGCCTCTGTCTCATCAGCCGGCAGACCTTGGTTTACTAGGAAGTTGAGGATGGGCTGTGCCCATGATGGGGCTGTGACTTCTTCTATTGCCAATACTGCTACTGCGACCAAGGCGGGCGGGCTGGGAAGTGAAATGCTGGAGTCGTCCGCCGCCTGTTGTGCTGGCGCGGTTCCCGGGCCGGCTACCGCAGTCCCCGAGCCGGGTGAAGCAGTCCCCGGGTCGGGCGTAACTACGGAAGTCCCCGAGCCGTTTGCTGACGTCCCTGGGCTGACTGCCGGAGCCCCCGGGGCACCCGTCTGGTTCTTCGAGCCGGACCCGGCCGCGTCGGGGTCAGGCGGCACGAAGATGGAGTCGGACTCTGGAGACGGCTTGACAGACAGTTTGAGGAGGCGTTGTAGAGAGACGTCAGTCGGTATTGCTTGCCGAGTGGAGCCTATTCGAGCCAGGGCATCGGCCGGCTCGTTGTCGGCTCGCGGTACATGGAGGAACTCGCATCCTTCAAAATACCCACTGATTTGCTGAACAAGGAAGCGGTAGCTTGCCATGTTTGCGTCCTTGGCATCCCAGTCGCCGGATGATTGTTAGACCACCAGGTCCGAGTCGCCATAACATAGGATCCGGCGAATGCCGAGTTCTTTGGCAAGCCGGAGCCCGTGTATGAGCGCCTCGTACTCGGCCACGTTGTTGGAGGCGGCAAAGTGAATTTGCAGCGTGTATCTGAGCTTGTCGCCTTTGGGAGAGGTGAGGACGATGCCGGCTCCCAAGCCGGTGCGCATCTTGGACCCGTCGAAGTGCATGCGCCAATGAGTGGAGTCGGGAGCCGGCGACAGGTACTGGGTCTCGGCCCAGTCGACGAGGAAGTCGGCCAATGCTTGGGACTTGATGGCGGTGCGAGGTTGGTAGAAGATCGTGTAGGGGGCCAGCTCGATGGCCCATTTCGCCACCCGGCCGGATGCATCCCGGCTGCCTATGATCTTGGCCAGCGGGGCAGTGCATACGACCGTGATGGGATGCTCTTGGAAATAGGGCTTCAGCTTCTTGGCGGCGAAGTACACGCCGTAGCACATCTTCTGGTAGTACGGGTAGTTCTGCTTCGAGGCAGACAGCACCTCACTCAAATAGTACACTGGCCTCTGGACCGGCTGGGCTCGGCCCTCTTCTGGGCGTTGGACTACGACGACGGTGTTGACCACCCGGCTGGTTGCGGCAATGTAGAGGAGCATGGGCTCTTTCTCAGTCGGCGCCGCCAGGACAGGCGGCGTGGCCAGCATCTTCTTCAGTTCGTGAAAAGCTTGGTCGGCCTGGTCATTCCACTCGAAGTGAGTGGTCTTCTTCATGAGGCGGTAGAGGGGGAGGGCTTTCTCTTCGAGCCGGCTGATGAAGCAGTTTAGGGAGGCCAATCATCCAGTGAACTTCTAGACGTCCCGCAGCTTGGTGGGGATCGCCATTCTCTCAATGGCCTTGATCTTTACCGGGTTGCATTCGACGCCGCGTTCGGAGACCAGGAAGCCTAGGAGTTGGCCGGCTGGCACTCTGAACACGCATTTCTCGGGATTGAGCTTGATTTGGAATTGGCGTAGGTTCTCAAATGTTTCCTTGAGGACTTCCAGCAGAGTGCCGCGCTTCTCCGTCTTCACCACAATGTCGTCTACGTAGACGTGGGCATTTCTGCCGAGCTGCTTGAGGAGGCACTTCTGCATGCAACGCTGAAAAGTGGCACCAGCATTTTTCAAGCCGAATGTCATAGTCAGGTAGCAGAAGGCTCCGAATGGTGTGATGAAGGCGGTCTTCAGGCGGTCTGCCGGGTCTAGCTTTATTTGGTGGTATCCTAAGTAGGCATCCAAGAAACTCAACAGCTCGCATCCGGCCGTGGAGTCTATCACTTGATCAATCCTTGGTAGGGCGAAAGGATCTTTGGGGCAAGCCTTGTTGAGGCTTGTGTAGTCTATGCACATGCGCCACTTGTTGTTCTTCTTCTTTAGCACGAGGACCGGGTTGGCGAGCCACTCTGGGAAGAAAACTTCCATAATGAAGCCGGCTGCCAGAAGCCAGGCTATCTCTTCTCCTACAATCCTTCTTTTCTCCTCCGACAGTCGGCGAAGGGGCTGTTTGACTGGTTTTGCATCTTCTCGGACGTGTAGCTTGTGCTCGGCGAATTCCTTCGGAACACCCGACATGTCCTTGGAAGACCATGCGAAGATGTCCCGATTCTCACGGAGGAAATCGGCGAGCTCGCCTTCCTATTTGCTGTTTAGGCTTGCCCCGATGACGGCAAACCTCTCTGGATGCTCGGGGTCGAGCGGTATCTTCTTTGTCTCCTTGGCCGGCTGGAAAGACCCTTGGGCATCATACTCCTTGGGGTCGGAAGGCAAGGCCGACTGCTTGCCAGCCATGGCCACAACTTGATCCAACATCTTCTTTTCTTCGGCAATTACAAGGGACTCGGGCAGCCGGCTGCTGGCTGCTGCACACTCGGAGGACTTCTTGTAATCGCCGGCTATGGTGATGACGCCCTTGGTGCTTGGCATCTTCATCTTGAGGTAAGCATAGTGGGGAACTGCCATGAACCTGGCCAAGGCAGGTCGGCCTAGCAATGCATGGTAGGGGCTCTCCAGGTCCACCACTTCAAACTAGATTGCTTCTCGGTGGAAATGATCTTTGTCCCCAAAGAGCACGTCAATCTTGATCTTGCCGATGGGAGCGCAGGACAGGCCGGGTACAATGCCATGGAACACAGTCCGAGTTGGCATGAGTTGTTTTGTCTTGACGTTCATCTTCTCCAGGGTGTCACGGTACAGGATATTGATGCTGCTCCCACTGTCTATCAGCACACGGGAGAAGTGGGCGGCGCGTCTATCTGTTGCAAAGGTGGCGTCCAAAACCAATGCATAAGAGCCGGGAGACGGCATCACTTCCGGGTGGTCGGCCCGGCTCCAGCCGATAGGTTTTTCTGAACAGTGCATGTGCTCGGCGGGGGTGGCAGTGACCATGCTGACCTCCTGGTGCTCTCGGCGTTTGCTGCGCCGGTCTTCGAGCTGGCTCGTAAAGACGATGTAGGTGGCCTGCTCGTCGGGGAACTCGTCGTGCACAACGCCGACTGCAGGCCGAGCGCTCGGCGGCTGCGGAGCCGGAGGCGGCGGTCCAGCAGGCGGGGGTGGCGCGAGCCCTTCGCCCTTGGAGATTCGGGTGAGCCAATGACACTTCCGGGTTGTGTGGTTGGATGGCTTCGCGCCGCTGTGGAACTTGCAGGGGGCGTCGAGAGTCTGCTCGTAGGAGAAGGCTGGCTGCCAAGCCGGCTTGCCGCCCTTCTGCTTCTTGGGTGCGGGCCACCCGTCGTCTTCGACGGTGGCCACCTGCCGACTGGTGGAAGGCGGCACGGGGCCCTTGCGCTTGTGGTCGTTCGGGTGTGGGCCTCGGCCGGAGTCCCCAGCCGGCGTCTTGGGCGCCGGGTTGAGTACTTTTCCGGATGCATCTACCCGGAGCTCGGTCTTCATCGAGGAGTCGGCGGTGGCGTACTTGTCCGCTATGATCAGAAGCTCGTCAAGGGTAGCCGGCTCGTCGCAAAGGAGCTTGTGCTTGAGGAGGGTGCCTTCTCGGCATCCGGCAGTGAAGTATTCTATGGTTTATACCTCGTGCACCCCTTCACAAGAGTTGCGGAGCTCGGCCCAGCGCATGAGGTAGTCACGGGTGGACTCGGCGGGGCCTTGCACACACAGGGAGAGCTGTCTGGGCTTGGGAGCCCGCTTGTAGGTGCTGGTGAAGTTGCGGACGAAGGCTTCTGTGAAGTCTAGCCAGCTGTTGATGCTGTACGGCTTGAGGATGTTGAGCCAAGTCCGCGCCGTGCCCTGCAGCATGAGGGGCACGTACTTCACGGCAACGCGCCTGTTGCCGTTTGCTATGCTAACCGCCGTGGAGTAGTCGGTCAACCAATCTTCCGGCTTCACAGAGCCGTTGTACTTGGGCGTGTCTCTTGGGAGCGAGAACCCTTTGGGGAAAGGCTCGTCGCGGATGCGGGGGCCGAAACAAGGCGGGCCAACATCGTCTTCTTCTTCCAACGCCTGGGATCGCGCTAGGTGGTCGATCCGATGGCGGGCGTCGTTCTCGCCGACTCCCTCGCGGCGACCTAGCCGACCGCTGAGAGTCGGATGCGCAACAGGCGGTGGGGTGGGGTATCTCTCCCCACGGGGCCGAGGCGGGGGCGGGCTGCCTCGCCACTCCACGGCCCAGGGATGGCCTTCAGCGTCTCGCTCGATGGAAATCCGGGTTCGGCTTCGGCTGACTGCCGGCTCTTTCTCGTGCCGCGCGCGGGCTTAGCCCGTAGTCGGTGTCCGGGATGTCGCGCCATGATCTTGGTGCGGGGGGAGGTTCTCCGCGCGAGCGTCGGCTTCGTGCCGCCGCGCAGCCGCGTCAATTAGCTGCTGGATGCATCTGGTCATGTGGGGGAGTTCTTCGGCCCCCAATCCGTCCAGCTCGTCTACGGCCGCCTGGGCGGCACGCAGGTTCTCGAGTGGAGTGGCATAGACTGGGCGGTCGACTCCCAGCGTGTCGGCGATGATAGCGCCGCGTTGCTTGACAATGCCGGCCCGGCTTGGCCCGCCCAGGGCCGGCGTGCCAAAGGCGGCGCGGTCGGCTTCGCGCTGGTGGGCCTCAGTGAGGCGTCTCATGGAGGCCAGCCTCCGGCCCTCCGCGAGGAGGGCGAGGTGGCGAGCCTCCAGTGCTTCGTCGTCGGCATCGGCCGGGAGGGGGATGGACAAATCGTGGGCCGCCACATGCGGGGCGTCGTGGGCGCTTTCGTCGGGAGCGTTGTCATGGCCGATGACCATCACCTCGGTGGTGACAGCGTCGCAGCCATCGGCCCGGGGAAGCGGGTCATTGTAGATCGCGACATCGATGGGGAAAGTGTCGAGTGAAGCCGTGTCGGAGTCGACAAGCATCGGATCGGTGGAACCAACCGACTCCAAGTCCACGGCAGGCTCGCCAGAGACGTGAAGCTGGCCGAAGAGGTTGACGAGGCGGTCGGTGCCCGCGTCGGAAGCGAGCTCATCGGAGATGAAAGTCTTGTCGAGGAGATCGGCGAGGTTGCTCGCCGCGCAGATGTTGGTGACGCCTTGCAGCGCGTCGTGGCAAGCGCCATCGGGCATGCCGGGCTGGCTACGCTCGCTGGGGAGGAAGAGGGTTTCCGTCCAGAATAGGTCTCCGGACGACGATGCACCTAGCCCCACGGTGGGCGCCAAATGTCGGGTGGTAGGTGCGACATATGCCAACGGGTGGCTTATCATTGTGGGAGCAAGTAAGACATCGTCGGTGCCTGGAAACGGGATGAGGCGAAGACATGCACGCCGACGAATCTTACCCAGCTTCGGGGCTCTCCGAGGAGATAACACCCCTACTGCTGTTCTGCGGGGTCTCCGCATGATCACTAGATGAACAAGTAACTACACGATGCTCCTAGAGCTGTTTGGTGAAAGGAGGAAGAAGGGCACAACTCGCTCTCTTTTTCTCCTTATGCGGTGTCTAGAACTAGCAGGGATCAACCCTTTGCATGGGTGCCCCGGGGGGTTTATATAGGCCTACCCCCCAGGGTTACAATGGTAATCCAGCTGGGCACGTGGCCCATCCGTCTGTGACTACGCTCGCCGGCTTTAGCGCCGACTGCTGGGGCCCGCCGGCTGGTGGGTCCCGCCGGCTGCCGGCTCCTTGGCCGACAGGCAGGCCCCACTGTCCAGGGCCTTGTCGGCTGCTGGTCACCGTTGCTCAATCTTGGTGACGAGGGCTTCGCCGAGGTGAGCGTGGCTACAGTGCCGCCGTTCGGCGGGTGATCGCTGTAGCCTCACCGCGTCTTGTCTCCTTAATGGGGCGTCTCCTTCGAGGGAGGCGGCAAGCCGACTGTGGGGAGCCGGCTCCGTCTTGGGTCGACTGGGGGAGGCCTGGCCGCCTTCGGGCGTCTCTCTGCCCGAAGGGGCCCACCGCCTGAGGGCTGCGCTGGCAGCCCGTCATGGATGACATCAGAGTCAACATGGCTACAGTGGCGCGCCGGATGGGTCATGGCCACCCGTACGGTGCACTGTGCCAGGCGTGCACCGGGATTCGGGGGTGGCAGGTTTTACTGTAGCCACGCCCCGTCACATCGCCGTTAGGTGGATGCAGACTCCGAGGGTGCAATCTTGACTGCATTGTGGGTGTCGGCTTCTTTGAGTCGGCCTTCTCGTGGCCGGCTTCTTGAAGCCGGCCCTCCCGCAGCTTTCTTTATGAGGGCTGAAGTCGGATCGCCTTCTGATAGTCGGCCTGGGAGACAGCCGGCAAGAGGAAGGCGGCCCAAGGTCTTGGATCCTTGAGGGGCGGATCGGCTCGTAATTTTTCCTGAAAGGCCAAGGGGAGCCGGCCTGGCTACCCGTGGTCATATCCTCCGACAATATCGTTTGCCCCATTCCGCGAAAGTTTACAGAAATTACGATGAAAATACGTTTTCAACCATTTTCAAAATTGACTTAAAACCATAACGAATCGGAAGAAACAATATACTAAAAAGTTTCGCATTTGTTCAAGCTTTCCAACGCCATATCATTTGTTGCATTCAGACATACGGTTAAAAAATTAGGTCAAAAATACTAACTCGGTGGAACTTGTACCGTTTTCTAAATTACTCTTTTATTGTTTAACATTAAAAAAACTTTCAACATAAAAAATTAGTGCATTTTCATAACCTTTCCAACGTCATATCATTTGACTCAATTGGATTAGCCGTTTAAAAATTACGTCGAAAATACGAACTCGGCTGTTCGGTTTGTAAAATTTTACGATTTTATAAATTCCTCTTTAACCATAGAGAATTAGAGAAAAATTTCAACATGTGGAAGGAGCGGTTTTGCAGCAACTTTCCAACGCCATATTATTTGCTTCATTCCGATAAACGAATTAGAATTACGATCGAAAATACGATTCACGTTCTTTGTATGAGGAAAAAACGGTTTTCAAAACTGCTCTTAAATCGTTTAGATTTTGCCAGAAATTTAAATTGGGTCATGATACTCGTGTCCATAGCTTTCCAACGGTATATCGCAAGCCCCATTTGGGCAATGTTGGTGAAAGTTCAACCTAGCACAGGGGGAAGTTCAGGTCGAACAATTCAGGCAGTAAAATTGCAAACAACGCAAGTTCATCATGACCCGAGAGCAAAAATCCGCCAACGAGCAAGATTCCTATTTAAAACGGACATTTAGTTGCTAAAAACCGTTTCTAGATTACACTTACATCATATAGAACACGACTAATCAGAATAATTCGCGCGGGGAGACACAGTTGCTAAGATAGCCCGAACGTTGGGTTCCTACAGAGGAAAGTTCATGTTGTGATTAGAATATATATATAGTAACACTAAACTAAGTGTGAGCGTAGAATAGCTTATTCTACACCCCAGTAACAATACATACAAAATATAGTAACACAGTATGTAAAATATAGTAATTTTCGTAAAAATAAAGTAAATTACAAACTGAAGTAGTAAAAAATATATTTTCCTAATTACTATATTTTATACATCGTTTTACTAAATTTTGTATATAGCGTTACTAGGGGTGTAGAATAAGCTATTATACACTCACGCTTACAATAGCTATTATATATATATATATATGTATATATATATATATAAGAGAGAGAGAGAGAGTAGGTGAATTATCGACTGTGTCGGCCAATATATATTTGACGGGTTTTTTCGAGAATGACGGGGGGCAAAGCCCCACCATTTGTTATATTACCCGAAACGACGTGGCCGTCATACAGTGTTTTCCATTGAGGAGATAGAAAACAACAAGGTAAAGTGGAGAAAAAGTATAGAAGAAGGAAGCATACGAAGAAGGCGAGCTAGGTGGTTGAGAGAAGGAAGGAGCGAAACAACCGGAGCCGTTCGTGTGGTCCATTCTCATAGCGCTGGGCCCAGAGCATGGTGTCGTCAGCTGCATGACGGAGAACTTCAGCAGCCCCGCAGGTGATGGAGTTAAACACCACATCGTTCCGTGCCTTCCACACATGCCAAAGGAGGATGAAGAAGCCATCCCTCCGAGCATCAGCAGTCAGAGGCACTCGCGGCGGCGTAGAAATAATGTTTTCCACAGAGAGGAAAGGCCCCATGCCAAGTCGAGACCAGACCGGACAACATGACAGTAGGCAGCGAACAAGTGATCTGACGTTTCGTGGTCCTGACAGGAGGCACAGGTTGGCGAAGGAGCACAATTCTTAGTGAAAAAATTAGCCTGAGTGCTCAGCCAGTTGCCGAATAGCAGACAAGCAAAGATCTTGATTTGTTGGGGAGGCGGGACCCCCAAATGTCGACGGAAGACTGATCCACGACACTATTAGGTGACAATACATGGCCCTAGGGCCAGGGTCCACTGTACCTCTATGGTCCTAAAGCCATCGAAGACGGAACGGACCGGTGACAACGTCAACGGGAGGCAGGAAAACCCTAAGCTTCTTTCTTTCTTTGAGAGGAGGCGGCGGCTACATTGCGTGTGTTAGGAATATCTTGTTATTAGAGATAAGACTAAAAAACACCATGTTGTACATCAGCTTTTATTGTCTTCTCTTGATTATATGATGGGTTTAAGACAAGATGGTCTTCCCGACCATTATACATGCCTTTAGCAATGGCCGGCGTATGTTTTTTTCCTTCATTATAAAAGCCTTCCAACTTTATTTTACTCCTGCAACTTCACACCATCTATTCGTCCACCTCTTCTCCATCTTAGCTCTTCCTCGTATTCAGAGACTTCTCTGCAGCATGAAAATCTCCCCTCGCCATCTGCATCTTCCAGGGGCGGAATTGGGCCTGGGGCAACTGGGGCTATAGCCCCAGGCATGGCCCATCTAATAGGTTATATATACAACAGTAAATTTTCATTTTCGAAGACTTGGAGAGGCCCAGCCCCAGGCCTCAGCCCACCGAGCTCTTCAGCGCCACAAGCCCAGTTTGGTCGATGGCTGCAGAAATTGGTAGCGCCTCGACCGAATCGCTCCATAAATCGCCACCAGGCTCTAAAAAAAATGGCCACCAAGCACGATGCACGATCGCTCCCATCCTCTAACGCCTGTCTCTCCAGATCTACCCCCAAAAAATTTCTCATGCTGCGCCGCCAACTCTCCCTGTCTCATCGACTACTCGATCCACTAGACGCGCCCGGAGGCGGCCGGTGCTGCGAACCACGGATCTCTCGCATTGTTGGAGTAGCCCGCTTCACGCTCCTGTTCTGCTCTGTGTTCCATCAGTACATCTCCAGATCTCCACAACCGGCTGAAAGGTAGTACTAACATTTTCCCATAGTTCTTTTTGTCAGCCAAAACCAACGACTTCGTAATTGCATTGCTTTAGTCAATTTGTTTCGTTGTTATTTGTTAGCAGAAAAAAATAGAAAATCAAGATGAAGAGGACCTGGACAGTTCATATGGTCTTGTTTTCCAAAATGGCAAATGAACAGTCGACTTGGTTTATCTCTATTTCTTGATTTTAAATACTCATTTTTATGTTTACAACTCCAGGTCCTTCTACTATTGCCGATGAAGAAATTATCTGTCTCAAATGAAGCAAGCCTTCATTTATTTGGTATCACGGTTTGCAATGATGCACTTTGTTAGATCGATGGCATGTTTATTGAAATTGCTCTTGTGGCAATAAGGAATTAATGTTTTACTCTTTATCAGAATTTATGGTGTACTTCTAACATTCAATCGTATGTGTTATTTTCGGCGATTTTTTGTAGGTTGTGATATTGATGTTATTTATAGCCACTTAGCTTTAGCCCTAGGCTTCGAGAAATCATAATTCCGCCTCTGGCATCTTCAGTTCAAGCGTGCGACAACCAACTCTGGTCACGGTCCTGACAACCGTTATGTTGTCCCCCTGATGACAATCCAGGAGAATACACATTGTTGATGAGAAGTGTAAAGATTAGGTTTGTGGGAAAACTGCACGACACCATAATGCGGGTGTGGCTTTTTGTATATATAAGGGTACATATTGTACACAAATACAATATACAGATATACACAGAAGCTTTATACAAAATATAGTCTAACATCCTTCCTCAATCTTAATTGTGGCCTGAAGTACAAAGCAAGTTAAGATTGTGCCTACAACCTTCAAACTGAGGTTGTGGAAGTGGCTTCGTGAAGATGTCAGCAAGTTGGTCTTTGGAGGAGATAAACTTGACATGGAAAAGTTTTTGTGCAACACGTTCCCTCACAAAATGATAGTTAAATTCGATGTGCTTGGTACGAGCATGGAAAACTGGATTAGATGAAAGATATGTCACACCAATATTATCACACCAAAGAACCGGTGGTTGCTCTTGAGAGACTCCCAACTCTTTCAAGAGAGACTGTACCCAAATGAGCTCAGCCGTGGCACTGGCAAACTACCTTATACTCTGCTTCAGTGCTACTCCGAGAGACTGTGGCCTGCTTGTGCGCACTCCAGGCGATCAAGTTGTGACCAAAGAAGACATCATAGCCCCTCGTTGATCGCCGGTCATCTAGGCTCCCAGCCCAATCAGCATCAGAGAACGCCGAGAGAGCATAGCCCCCCGCTGACCACTAACAGAGGTTTATTGACTACACGACTCGACGCAGAAAAAGGAAGCTGATGACTCTAGCCTTGCTGACAGGCATCACAAACTGCATCAACATGTTTATTTGACACTACTGGAAGCTCATGACGATGAAGTACATGGCGAACGATGGAAGTGGCAGGATGACCAAGGCGCGCATGCCAATGTGATGGAGACACACAAACACCTTTGAAAACACTAGGAGCTGGTGGCACATCAAGTGCATAGAGACCATTATTACACAGTCGACCTCTAAGGAGTACATCCCTCGTGTCTCGTTCCTTAACAAAAAAAGGATGAAATTCAGCAAGAACATTATTATCACGAGTAAGTTTAGGAACTAAAAGCAAACTACATGAAACCGTGGGAACACGAAGGACATTAAGAAGACGTAATTGTGTGGATCGACGTGTAAGAAGTGATGCCTGACCAATATGTGAGATGTGCATACCTTCCCCATTAGCAGTGCGAACCTGATCATGTCCACGGTACGGCTCCTGTGTAGAGAGCTTGCCCATGTCACTCGTCAGGTGATTGGTAGCTCCCGTGTCCATGTACCAAGATGCATCAACTGGATAGGAAGGAGTATGCCCCTGCTCATGACTCGCATGGGCAACCTGCTTCTCATTAACCTTGCCATTGTTCCCGATCCCCAAGAAATCCTGCTCGAAGCGACGATGACATCGGGAGGCAAGGTGACCATCAAGTCCACATAGCTGGCAGGGGACCTGAGCATCACATGAAGGACAGCAGGCACGGACTCGATCTCCCGTCGAGGTAGTGGTGTTCCGTGAGTTAGGCGTGGTCGGCGGAGGTTTGTCACCAGTTGGTGGCTTGTAGGGCTTGCCCTTCCCACAGGTTGCAGCGTTGGTGGAAGGAAAACTCGGCGTAGAGCGAGGAGTCTGGATGCGCTGCTCCGTAGCGAGGAGACGTGCGTACAACTCACATGGCTGAATGGGAGTGGCACGACCATTGATATTCTTCACCAAATTATCATAGTCGTCACTCAGTCCATTGAGCACATAGGATGTGAACTCCTCCGGACCAAGCGCCTTGCCAATGGAGGCAAGTGTGTCAGCTATACCCGTCACCTTGTTGAAGTAGACGATGACGGTGAGATCATGAAGGTTCACCTCCCCAAGCGCAGTGCGAATGGCGTGAGCCCATGCCTGAAACTGCGAAGCAAAGCTGGTATGAAGGGCCGTCCACGCGTCCCGAGACGTAGCGGCGAAGATGATCAGTGACGAGGCCCTCCCATAAAAGAGGACTGGATAACAGAGAGGATGGCTTGATCCTGAGCCACCCAAACATAATACGCCGGATGATATGGCGGAGGGCACGACAGTGTGCCGTCAACATAACCCTCCAAATAGTGATTGCGGAGAAGCGGCAACACCTGCGCCCGCCACCACACATAGTTATCCGTCGTGAGTTTCACCGGGATGAGGTGCGCGAAGTAGAACGGTGCAGCGGCGGCGGCATTGATCTGGCAGAGGCGGCGCGTGGTAGCCCTGATGCGGGACCACCACCAGGCGTCGGCGAGACGTGGGCCAGCTCCGTCGAAGAAGCCACAGCCGGCAGAGGATACGGTGTCGGGGAAACACCATAGGACGGAGCAGACGCGGAGGAGCCGGCTGGTACCCACTGTAGATCGCCGGTGCATTGGATGGCGTCGCAGGTATGTTGCAGAGAGCCGCGGACGACGTACTGGACGAGGCCCCAGGCGCGACCACGTAGTGCCCCGTTGGTGACGCGGCGTAGTGCCCAGCTGCGCCCCCGCGGGCGACACGCCGTATTGCATGGCGCCGTAGGCCTGCGGCCGTGGCCATGCAGTGGCGGCGGGGCAAAACCAGCTGACGAAGCAGCGCTGTGGGTCACCAAATGCGGGAAGGCATCGTAGGAGGCTAGGAGCCGGGAGTTGGAGCTGCTCTGTAGGGCGCTTGCTGAGCGGAGGCGTCGTACAAGCCTGGATGAGGTTGGGCGGATTGAATACTTGGGGCGACCTCTTGTGCAGCAGCAACCATGGAAGCGCCGGACAGGGAAGCCAGCGGCCGCGATGCCAAGAACGGGGAGGCCGGGGCGGCATGAGCGGCGGCTGCAGCCGGTACAGAGGCCATCGTGTGATCGGGGCAGATGCGGAAGCGGACGATCGTAGACCTAAACTGATACTACCATGTAAAAATTAGGACACCCTAATATGGGTATGGTTTTTTTGTATATTTAAGGATACATATTATATACAAATACAATATACGGATATACACATAAGCTTTATACAAAATACAGTCTAACAAGAAGGCGGTCGCCATTCGCCAGTGAGACTGTTGTGCATGGGTCGCGAGTGGTCGCGAATGGCGTTGCATCACCGGGGTTGCACCACTCAACCGCCGCCAATGGTCCCACAGCTCGCATGTTCGTGCATTTTAGCTTGAATTTTAAAGCTTTTGATCCAACTTCTTAAAGCCTTTTATTTCGAAAATAGGAATCCCGTGTAACAGTTATTTGTAAGCCTTACTCCAATTTCTGGAAATCCAGGTCTAGATTTGAATTTCTGAAATTTCTCCAAAGATACGTTTGAGCTTGGCACATGTAGTTTTGAAAGCTCACGCATATTTAACTCTGATCCCTGCAAAATGTAAAATTTAACTCTGATCGGATGGCCTCCAATCATCCAAAGCTAGAGCATGTGTTGTTGTTGTTGTCTGACTCGGCATCTCTATTAAAAATTGTAGGGGATCTCAGTCCGTCTCCCCTTGCTCCTTTCATGCGTTGACGGCCCATGGGTCTTGTTGATTTGGACCCTTTTGTTGACGCAAGGTGACGAGCCGGTCGGCCTCGTGGATGGATGCACTAGAAAATACACGAACTTTGGGCGCCCCGGATGATACGTCTCGCTACACTTGTAACTTTGCAGGCGATAGGCAGATGGATGTATCTCCCCCTACACCGTACAAGTCTGCTTTTTTTTTTTTTGGCTTTGCGGGAAACCATACAACTTTGCTGACATGCATCGACATTTTCAAATTTACAACTAATAGAATAAGAAAAGGTAATCGTGCACTTAATAGTTTGGGCTAATCAAATAGCTCTGTCACATCAAAGATAGCGACATATATTGGCCGGCACAGTCCATAATTCACCTACTCTATTCCTAAGCAGATAGTGGCTGGCCGCACTTCGAAATTTCAACGCCTCTTTCAACCCGCGAGTATTTTACCGGGTTTGCTAGCTATAGCACGTGCAACTGAATTCTTTTTGGCGATCAGTCGATTTCGGCAGAAGAAAGGAGCCAACACGAAAGAGACGGCGAGGAGACGGAGGTCACAGGTTTTAAGAGCATCTAAACCCGGACCCCTCAAAGCCCCTTCATACGATTCGGGCGGGCTGCTCGGTCACTTTTTTCGATCTAGACGAACGCCTCAAACGTCAAAGTTGATCGGCATCCCATATCTAGCCTAAATATGGGGCGAATATAGAGTGGTCCGGGCACACCGGGTGCGTCCGCCTGATAAGTCTAACCCACCATCGACCCCACGGATATTTCATAAAAAACCTCATCGGCCTCATCGGCCCAAGACCCTAACTCACTCACTTTCCTTTCTCGCTTCGTTCTCTCCTGTCCTCTCACCGATTCCGATCGAATCCAGCGCAATGTCGAGCTCCGGCGGCCGCTCCGACGACGAGGTGGATCCGGAGTATGAGCTTGCCTCCCGCATCGCCTTGGAGCGGTCGAAGGTGGACACAGGGGGCAGCTCCGGATCTGCAGCTTCGCCGCATCCACCGCTTCCTCGTCGGCGCATCTCGGATGCCGGCATTAGCCCCTCCCGGCGCATGGGAAACTCTGATAAGCGGCCAGCGCAATCGGCACCTCCCCCATGCCGTCCCATCGCCCCGCCGGCTGCTGCTTCCCCACGCCATCCCCTCGCCCCGCCGGCCTAGATGCGCACGCCGGAGTCGGAGGCGAGCGCCGCCCGCCGCGAGAGACAACGGGCAAGGGAGAGGGAGGCTATGGAGAGCTCTGTCCGCCGCTGGTGTGAGTTACCGACGGAGCCCGACGAGGACCAGCGGCTCCTCGCGTTGGTCTACCGCCGGTCGCTTACGACGGCGGAGACGGACGCTCGGTGGCTCCGCCGGAGGAACGCCAAGGCTCTTCGGCTTGCCATTGAGCAGTCCGAGCGGGAGGCGTTGGAGAATGCGAAGGGGGCGACTCGGCTGGCCAAGCTTAGGCGACAGCAGGACCGAGCCGTCCAGCGCCTCAAAGGCCTCGTCATCGTCGACTCCCCCTCCTCCGATGAATCGGACGCTCCTCCACCAGCCGATGACGAGTACAGCTACGCCGGCGACCAAAAGGGGAAAGGGCCAGCCCGAAAGTGGTGAAGTTGATTTTAATTTTAAGTTTTAAATGTAGTATATAGTTGTCTGTCGTTTGTATGAACTTTGATAGATCTTTTGGAGAACTATTGTGCAATTTCTATGTTCAAAGCTGATCTATATAGTTTGATCGTTGTTGCATGCTATAATATAAATATAGAGGTTCGGATATGAACGGCGTGATTTGAGGCGTGCCGATCAGTGCCCGCGGACGCAGCATGCGCGGGCATTTGAGGGGCCGGCGGCTATAGATGCTCTAACAAATACAAATTTGGGCGGGAGGCCTCTTCATAGCGACTACCGCTCGGAGATTAGACGAAGCCCATCTGAATTGATCTTGCATCAGATTCGCAACCGAACAAATACATTTATTTTCAAGGGATCCATATCGTCATCATGCAGCTGTTGAATTCACATCAAATGGCTCAGACAGAATCGATTGGAACCTAAAAAACGTTCTCAGTCGCATGCATGTTACTACTACTCCATTGGTTGTACCTTATTCTGTTCATGCAAGTCTGCTCTCGATTAACTAACAACCTCCCTCAAGAGTCAATCAAGACAGATAGTGGTCGGTAGAAGTAGAGACGCTCACACCAGTCGCGCCAGCAGTATGTGCTCCGTTGGTCATGACTCGGCGGGTTGGTTTCGAAGCAACCTCGCTCTTGTCCTTTTTGGATTTGGATGGCACTTTCTCCGTTTCCCTCTCGTCCTCCTCCTTGGCCGCACCTGCACGTCGTCTTCCTCGGCGTCGGCGGCCTCTGATTCCTTGTCTTCCTCGGCCGCTTTTCTTTCCTTGAGCTGGTCGATCAGGCGAGCGAGGCAGGCGTCGGCGTCGCGCGCGCTGCGCTTGGACGGCATCAGGCACTCGGCCACGTCCGCCGGCGTCATCTCCACGCCACGCAGCAGCTCCTCCACGGCCCCGAACAGCGGGTGCGCCTCCACTTCCAGGTAGTTATTCGCCAGCGTCTTGAACGCCTCGAAGCCGCAGTAGGACATCTCGATGTGCATGTCCATGCGGCCCCGCCGGATGAGCGCCGGGTCCAGCTTGTCCAGGTGGTTGGTGGTGAAGACGATGATGCGCTCGCCGCTGTGCGCCGACCAGAGCCCGTCGATGAAGTTGAGCAGGCCGGAGAGCGTGAGGATGTTGCGCCTCTTGCCACGCGACGTGTCGTAGCCTCCCTCGGCGGCGTCGTCGTACGCGGGCGGCGGCGGCAGCATGGTGGCGCGGCTGCCGGTGAGGTCGAGGGAGCAGTCGATGTCCTCGATGACGATGATGGACTTGCCGGTGGTCTCGATGAAGAGCTTGCGCAGGTCGCTGTTGGTCTCCAGGGTGGTGAGCTCGATGTCGTAGATGTCGTACTTGAGGTAGTTGGCCATAGCGGCGATCATGGTGGACTTGCCCGTCCCCGGCGGGCCGTGGAGGAGGTAGCCGCGCTTCCAGGCCTTGCCGATCCGGCGGTAGTAGTCCCTGCTGTTGCTGAAGTCGTCGAGGTCGTCCTTTATCATCTGCTTCTTGGCCGGGTCCATGGCCAGGGTGTCGAAGGTGGTTGGGTGGTCGAAGTCGATGTAGCTCCACACCTCGTCCCTCGTAGAGCTGATCAGTCGCCATTAGAAGCTAGAATCAGTGATCTTCTGAACATAAACCAGAGTAGGTAATTTCTTTGTAGCAAGATGAAAGGAGAAATGCTTCACCAGACTACGTAATTTCTAGCAAAACAAAACAACAAAAAAGTTTCACATTTCAGTAGATCGATCGTTCAGAATACAGATGCGCGTTTGCTTTCAGATTATCAGAATAGAAATGAGGAAAATTAAGATGAAGCTAATTGCAGAGGTAATTGATTCATTGATTGATTACGTACTGGTAGCTGAGCTCCTTCTTGTTGGAGTAGAGCCTGCGGGGCCGGTTGCCGAACATGACCTCCTGCCCGGCGCGGCGGACGTGCGGCAGGTACTCGTCGACGACGAGCCGCCGGTGCCGCTCGTGGAACGTGAGGCGGCAGCACCGCCCCGACCCCCGCCACGTCGTCTTCTCCTCCGCCACCGCGGACCACGACATGGTGACGCCCTTGAAGTCGTCCGCCACCACCTGCCCCTCCCGGAGGCTGAGCACGAAGGTGTGGCCCTCGACGGCGCCCTCCGCGCGCAGCTCCCGCGCGTCCCGCGAGCACACCGCGCTCAGGTACGCCAGCACCTCCGCGTACACGTCGCTCGACTTCACCTTGCCCTGGTACGAGAAGGAGTAGTCCTCCGGCTTGGCCGCGATGTCGATGGTGACGAACGGGTCCAGGAACGGGAGGAGCCGCCGCACGGGCCGCCGGAGGTACTGGTTGAAGTAGGTCCGGAACACCCCGACGGGGGCGCACGCCAGCACCGGCGTCAGGTAGTACCACGCCGACGACCGGAAGTGGTCCAGCACTGCCCCCATCATCTGCATCTCTGCCTCTGCTTCTCCCTCTCTGCTGCGTTACTCTCTTCAGTTCATGCCGCGCTTGGTGTCTCCCCGTTGGCTATATACGTCTTGAAACGGAAGAAAGGAACGGATGGTAAGAATGGTGTGAGTGCAAAGAAATTTCTTGGAAATCCACCCCTGGCATCTTTTATTTCACATTCCAGTGACACAATCATTCAAAGAGAATTTCAACAAATCACTTCCACTTTTACCAAAAATTGTAACCAGCGAATGCTCGCTCCGTGTATCCCGCTCATGACTCAATCTGCGACACTAGTCGCCAAGTGCTAATCTCATAGCATTCAAACCGTGCACGAACCAGGCAGCGGTGCAAGGAGCCATGACTACATCTTTTCTCCCATCTACTGTCTATCACGGAATAAGTCCTCCCAGAACCCAATGTCGCAATCAACGCCTCCGCCACGAGCTATCTCTCTCGCGCCACCATCGCCACCTCTGCCGCACCTCTTCCGTCAAGATGGACACCACTGCGCACTTGACATAGGGCTGAGTCATCGCCGCGGTCTCTGTCCCCTCCTCCATCCAACAACACATGACGTGACGGGCGGCACGGTGTGCAGTTTCTCGTGCTTCGACGCTCCGGTGAGGCACATCACATCCATGTTGACACGTCCACATATTTTTGGGCCGACAATTTCACATGTAAAAAGTGTTATGCATTCGACAATTTATTTATGTTTTGCAATTCTTCCCCACCCCACTAGATGTCATCTTGTTCATAACACAAAACAGACTTTGTGCACATACCATGTGTGTGTGTGTGTGTGTGTTGGTTGGTTGGTAACTTTGTACATGACAATCGACCTTCGACCTTTTCAACGCTCTTTGTACATGACGAATGTGTCGAGAAACGGAAGGAGCCGCCCCACAGGTCGCCAGAGGTGCTGGTTGAGATACGTCCAGAGCACCCCGATGGGGGTGCACGTCGCGACGATCGGTGTTAGGTAGATCCACGCCAAGGAGCGGAAGTGCTCGAACGCTCTCCCCATCATGTGTGCCTTCGTGGTGCGTTCCTCTTCCTTTGTTCATACTGTGCTTGGTGTCTCCATGTCTTTTGTCATATACGGCGGAAAAGGAAGCGACAGAGGTACATATGGTAACAATGGTGGGAGTACAAAGAATTTTCGAAAATCCATATGTGGCATCCTTTTATTTCACGGTCCAGTGACACAATCATTCGAAAACAATTTCAACCCTTGGCTCCTTTTATAAAATATTGTAATCAACGAATGCTCGCTCCGTGTATCCCGCTCCCGACTCAATCTGCGACACTAGTTGCCAAGTGCTAATCTCAGAGCGTCCAAACCGTGCACGAACCGGGCAGCGGTGCAAGGAGGCATGACTACATCTTTTCTCCCCACTATTGTCTATCTCAGAATAATTCCTCCCAGAACCCAATGTCGCAATCAACGCCTCCGCCGCAAGCTATCTCTCTCGTGCCACCATCGCCACCTCTGTCGCAAGCTTCTCTAATCCGTGCCCTCACCTCTTCCGTCAAGATGGACACCACCGTGCCAAGGCATAGGTCCGAGTCATCGCATCGGTCTTTGTCCCCTCCTCCATCCACAACACATGACGTGACGGGCGGCCCGGTGTGCCGTGTCTGTGTCTCGTGCTTCGACGCTCCGGTGAAGCACATCACATCCATGTTGACACGTCCACATATTTTTGGGCCGACAATTTCACATGTAGAAAGTGTTATGCATTCGACAATTTATTTATGTTTTGCAATTCTTTCCCACCCCACTAGATGGCATCTTGTTCATAACACAAAACAAGACTTTGTGCACATCCGGGGTGTGTGTGTGTGTGTGTGTGTGTGTGTGTGTGTGTGTGTGTGTGTGTGTGTGTGTGTGTGTGTGTGTGTGTGTGTGTGTGTGTGTGTGTGTGTGTGTGTGTGTGTGTGTGTGTGTGTGTGTTTTGTTAGGTAACTTTGTACTTGACAATCGACCTTCGACCTTTTCAACGCTCTCTGTACATGACGAACGTGACGAGAAACGGAAGGAGCTGCCGCATAGGACGCCAGAGGTGCTGGTTGAGATTCGTCCAGAGCACCCCGATGGGGGTGCACATCGCGACAATCGGCGTTAGGTAGAACCACGCCAAGGAGCGGAAGTGGTCGAACGCTCTCCCCATCATGTGTGCCTTCATGGAGCGTTCCTCTTCCTTTGTTCATACTGCGCTTGGTGTTTCCACGTCTTTTGTCATATACGGTGAAAAAGGAAGCGAAAGAGGTACATATGGTAACAATGGTGTGAGTACAAAGAATTTTCGGAAATCCACCCGTGGCATCCTTTTATTTCACAGTCTAGTAACACAATCATTCGAAAACAATTTCAACCCTTGGCTCCTTTTATAAAAAATTGTAATCAACGAATGCTCGCTCCATGTATCCCGCTCGCGACTCAATCTGCGACACTAGTTGCCAAGTGCTAATCTCAAAGCGTCCAAACCGTGCACGAACCGGGCAGCGGTGCGAGGAGGCATGACTACATCTTTTCTCCCCACTACTGTTTATCTTGGAATAATTCCTCCCAGAACCCAATGTCGCAATCAACGCCTCCGCCACAAGCTATCTCTCTCGTGCCACCATCGCCACCTCTATCGCATTGAAGATAGACCGATTGGCCACCAGGGAAGATAAACCTATGAAGTACCAGACTATCCGCGAGGCCCTCCCGTGCGAGTTCATATAATATGAATTTACAAGTTGAATACAATATACAATGAAGTAATGGGCTGAGCTTCCCTATGGCATAATGGGGCATGGTCACCTTAAAGACCGATTATTGCTAAAATTTCAACATAACTAACATGTTTTACTTGAGGAAGTAGATATATCGTCAACATCTTCATCGGTGTGAGGCATGCATGTGATGACAAAGACTATCGCATGTGGCTATTCGATTAAGGTTGAACCAAAGATTCATTGTCACATATGCATTTTTATTTCCAAACTTTCCATCCAAACCACATGAACATCCTCATGCCATTTGTGATGGTATATTTTCCTATCTCGGAAAAAACGATGATCACATGTGGTTGAAAATGTTATTGTCTTAGCCGTGTCGCTATGGTAACATTTTGATGGACACACGTCAATATTATTATCCCGTTGCAATGTGCTAGTCAAATACAATAAATCTATGTATTTTTTATCCCGTTGCAACGTGTTTTCTCTCTTCTGTTTTTCTTCTGCGAGAGTTATGGTTTTAGTTCCGCAAGAGGCACGGTTGTAATTTCATGAGAGGCACGGGCGTGCCTCTTTCGAAAAGGGAAAAAACTCGTGCTCCTGATTCGGTTTTTCCGTGGAAAAAAAAGTTCGTCAAAACCTATCAACATGGGATCTAGTTTTGAAGATCTCGACGTGAGGAATCCAACAATGAAAGTGGTTCGAGATTTGGACGCACGGTTTGAGAGATAAAACGTTTTGATTAAACGGATCTAAAGGGGGGGGGGGACTCACAGGTTGCGACAAGTGACGCGCTGCATGTGCGCCACTTGTCGCAACCAAGGAAGTTGGAGTAATCTTTGCAACGAGTACTCCTCAACTAGTGATTTCGGCTTGTGTACATGTTAGGGACGCCGAAACCCAAAGGCCTTTATGGGTTTTGGTCAGCCCAATTAACCTGCTACTCCGTTTGTTTAAGATTCTAGAATGTTTAGTCGATCATAATTTAAATTTTTGTTTGCATTTTTCAAAGAGTGTTTAGAAATTCAAAAATGTTCACACTTTTCTGAAACTGTTCAGAATTCCAGTAAATGATTGAAATTTCAACAAAAAATATATAGAAATAATTACTAATAGTACTTGCATTTTTAGAAGAAAATATTCACAGCACTAAAAAAATGTTGCACTTTTCAAAGAATCATCACAACATCAAAAAAATGTTGCACTTCTCATATTATTAATACAAATTTTCATGTTTCATACAACCAACTCCCATTGAAATACAGCAACACGCGAAGGATTGTCTAATGTTCATTATAGCCACACACATATAATCAAAATCTCATGCAACAATGAACTTTGTCTTTGGTGAAAGTTTCCCACCGATGAATGTTGTGGCCATACGGCGGATCTTGGAGAGATTTTCTTTCTCGGCTTCCGAAGCTTGACAAAAGTTTGCTGGAATGAGCTGTCTTCTCGGGTCTAGAGTCAAAATTTCGAGAGCAGGGGCATTTTCCAGAATGTGTAGCAGAAGCTCTACTTGACTCTTTTCAGCTCTGAACTGACGAACTGTCAAGCTCTTCAAGCACTTGTATTCGAGTTGACGTCCCTGCAGCAAGTTCCTTAGAGGTCCTTGGCCACCATCCATGTAACATGACATGAAGAAAATGTCTAGGTCCTCAAGCAGCGGCGCGGCCCGTAGAAAATGCGCGATGGAGAGGGTATCATCGGCGTGTTTATGGCCGATGTTTAAGATCAACTGAAGATGCCTCAAACGGGAAAAGATGGAGGTTTTCTCCAGCCGCCAGGGGAACTCTGGTAGTATGCAAAAGCAACACAGCGACAATCGTTGTGCCATGGGGAAGGCAGCGGGTAGAGAAGTGAGAGACTACTGCAGTGTTATTTGGCAGCAGTGGATGTTAACATCGCGAAGCCCTGAAGATCGACGGAGGTTGATGGTAGCCAGTGGTTGACCCTGGAATATGAAGGTTGTGAGGTTGCTCTCCCCGTAGCCCGTAGAAAATGCGCGATGGAGAGGGTATCGTCGATGTGTTTATGGCTGATGTTTAAGATCAACTGAAGATCCCTTAGACTGGAACTGATTTCAGTGACGAACTACTTTCTAATAAGGGAGTAGGTACAGTTACCTCGTCAAGCTCTGCTTTCTTCTCACTCACTTCTTTCGAGAGAAACTCCTTCTCTAGAAAGGATCCATTCTTAGCAATGAATATCTTGCCTTCGGATCTGTGATAGAAGGTGTACCCAACAGTCTCCTTTGGGTATCCTTGAAGACACATTTCTCTGATTTGGGTTTGAGCTTATCAGGTTGAAGCTTTTTCACATAAGCATCGCAGCCCCAAACTTTAAGAAACGACAACTTGGGTTTCTTGTCAAACCACAGTTCATAAGGTGTTGTCTCAACGGATTTAGATGGTGCCCTATTTAACGTGAATGCAGCCGTCTCTAAAGCATAACCCCAAAATGATAGCGGTAAATCAGTGAGAGACATCATAGATCGCACCATATCTAATAAAGCGCGGTTACGACGTTCGGACACGCCATTACATTGTGGTGTTCCAGGTGGCGTGAGTTGCAAACTATTCTGCATTGTTTCAAATGAAGTCCAAACTCATAACTCAAATATTCACCTCCACGATCAGATCGTAGAAACTTGATTTTCTTGTTACGATGATTTTCCACTTCACTCTGAAATTCTTTAAACTTTTCAAATGTTTCAGACTTATGTTTCATTAAGTAGATATACCCATATCTGCTCAAATCATCTGTGAAGGTGAGAAAATAACGATATCCGCTGCGAGCCTCAATGTTCATTGGACCACATACATCAGTATGTATGATTTCCAATAACTCTGTTGCTCGCTCCATTGTTCCGGAGAACTGAGTTTTAGTCATCTTGCCCATGAGGCATGGTTCGCAATCACTGGAACGGAGATTTTCTTTCTCAGCTTCCGTAGCTTGACAAAAGTTTGCTGGAATGAGCTGTCTTCTCGGGTCTACAGTCAAAATTTCGAGAGAAGTGGAATTTTCCACAATGTGTAGCAGAAGCTCTACTTGACTCTTTTCACCTCTAAACTGACGAATTGTCAAGCTCTTCAAGCACTTGTATTCGGGTTGACCCTGCGGCAGGTGCCTTAGAGGTCCTTGGCCACCATCCATGCAACATGACACGAAGAAAATGTCCAAGTCCACAAGCAGCGGCGCAGCCCGTAGAAAATGCATGATGGAGAGGGCATCGTCGGCGTGTTTATGGCCGATGTTTAAGATCAACTGAAGATCCCTTAGGTGGGAAAAGACGGAGGTTTTCTCCAGCCGCCAGGGGAACTCTGGTAGTATACAGACACAACACAGCGACAGTCGTTGCACCATGGGGAACGCAGCGGGCAGAGAATTGAGAGCCTGTTGTAGTGTTATTTGGCAGCAGTGGATATTAACATCGCGAAACCCTGAAGAGTGGTGGAGGTCGATGGTAGCCAATGGATGCCCCTGGAATATGAACGTTGTGAGCTTGCTGGCATTGAGTTCAATCTTGGTCGCCCCGCAGTTTGACACATTCAGGTATCGCAGGCGGGGCAATGGCCTAGTGTGTGGCGCCTGGGCTCTTTGTATCACATTCTTGTACATATTTTTGCCTTCTATAAAATTAAGATACGCGATTGCGTACTCTCAAAAAAAAGATCACCATGCTGTTCTTCCATGACTCTTTTTTGTTTTTATAGGGTTCTTCCAGGGCACAGTCTGACTGAGGCCCATGTAGGCCTTTATACACGAGGGCCATGTAGGCTTGTGTACATGTTAGGGACGCTGAAACCCAAAGGCCTTTATGGGTTTTAGCCGGCCCAATTAACCTGCTACTCCGTTTGTTTAAGATTCTAGAACGTTCAATCGATCATAATTTAAAATTTTATTTGCATTTTTCAAAGAGTTTAGAATTTCAAAATGTTCACACGTTTCTGAAACTGTTCATAATTCCAGTAAATGATTGAAATTTCAACAAAAAATATATAGAAATAATTACAAATAGTACTTGCATTTTCAGAAGAAAATATTCACATCACTAAAAAAAGGTTGCACTTTTCAAAGAATCATCACAACATCAAAAAAATGTTGCACTTCTCATATTATTAATACAACTTTTCATGTTTCATACAACCAACTCCCATTGAAATACAGCAACACGCGAAGGATTGTCTAATTTTCATTATAGCCACACACATATAATCAAAATCTCATACAACAATGAACTTTGTCATAAGTCGCACGCGCACCCCGCACGCAGATGGATGACTATTCCTAATACATATAGAAGGCATGGCGGAGAGAACGAGTAGTTCGCGATGCCACGGATCGATGATGTCATAGAGCAACCAAGACCCGACTGAAGGGCATCCCTAGGCACCCCATTCATTTGCACAAAAGGGAATTAAATTGCACGGATTTCTCACCGGAATGAAAATCGACGTGACATGCATACACCCTCTGTTCCTGTGAGTAATGTCGTGGTTCTAAGTCTGACAGTAATGTAGGGGGGTAGGTATGGAGAGGCAAGATCTTAGCTATGGAGAAGTTGTAAGCACACGAGGATTACGAGTTCAGGCCCTTCTCGGAGGAAGTAATAGCCCTACGTCTCGGAGCCCGAAGGCGGTCGACTGGATTATGTGTGTATGGTTTACAGGGGTGCGAACCCTTTACACTGAGGAGGGGGGTGGCTTATATAGAGTTTGCCGGACCCCTCCGGCCCTCAGTCGTGTAGGGTTTAAATACATTAAGGTCGGGCGTTACTGGTAACGCCTCTAATAAAGTGCTATGATGACCATAAAAGCTACTTAATAACCGACCGTTAGCATGCGGAGTGCCTTTAGATCTCCTGGCCGTCGAGTGGTTTGGTCTTGGTCGAATGATTGCTTCTTGGTCGAGTGTCTTCGAGTCTGTCGAGTGGAACACCTCCAAGTCGATTGAAAGGTGATTTCTTCTAGAGATGTCCTTGGGTAGGGCAGTTGGGACAGGTCCATGACCCTACCCTAGGTACATAGCTTCATCATTAGCCCCCGAATGGATCGAGGTTTGAGTGGGGAAGGAGTTGAGAATTTCCCCAACTCATTTTTCATGCCATGAGCATATCTGGTTTCGGATCAATGAACCTGAGTGATGACAACAACTTCCTTTTCAGTCGCCTTGATCCATTCTTAGTTTTTTGTCGAGTGAGTTTCTTTACTTGAAAGGCTCCGAGTGATGGTGTGGAGGAGATCTTCGGTCTGACAAGTTGTTTTGCTGCCCGCAGATTTTGCGGGATCTGAATTTTGGGAAGCGCGCGGGACGGGGGAGGCCGCAGTAATCGGATGGGATAGGGCGGAGCCGCCTCGATCCCTGCGCCACCTTTTTCGCCACGTATCGCGCGCGCGATTGTTATGGGATTTGACAGGACCGCCCGGGCCTACCAGTCAGCCACTCGGAAGCGGCCTCATATAAGGCGTCGGACCGGGTTCTCTTGAACAGTGCGTCTCCATTATCTCTTCTCCTCTTCAGGCTCCTTCGTCGCGCTCGCTCTTGTCCCAGCGCCACCACTCCGTATGCGTCTCGTCGGCGACGATGGGGAAGGAGAAGACGGCGGCTCTGGAGCGGGCGAAGAAGGCGACGGCAAAGGCGAAGGGGAAGGCGACCAGTCGGGGTGGATCTTCCTCGCGAACCGGCCTGCCGAAGGGCTGGATCCAGGGCGACTGGATCCGCTCGACGATCACCCAAGAGGACCTCGACGACCTAGCCGAAGGAGGGCTGATCCCCCATGAATCGGCGCGGCTTCCGGGGAAGGAATCCGAGCCGCAGCCTCGGGAAGGTGAGCGCGTTCTCCTTGCCACCCACATCGACCGTGGATTTTCCTTGCCTCCTCACCCTTTCTTTCGGGGATTTCTGAACTTCTTTGAGGCACAACTCCACCACTTCACTCCCAACACAATCGTTTATCTCGCCGCTTTCGTTTCTTTGTGTGAGAATTTCCTGGGTTGTTGGCCTCGCTGGGGTCTTTTCAAGCACATTTTCACTTGTCCCTCTCAGACGGTGAAAAAGGCCAATCCGAGTGACGAGAGAACTCAAGTGATTCAGATGTGTGGGGGTCTTGGTGTTCAGATGAGAGGGAAAAGTTCCTTTCCGGCCATGATTCTTCCTGACTCGGTCCGTGGATGGCAGTCGACCTGGTTTTACTGCAAAGACCAGTTGACGCCAGGGCAGTTGACTGGCCTCCCTCCTTTTACCATGGACCGAGGGAGGAAACCCTCCTCTTTGAAGGTGCTCCCGGAGGAGAAGGCGCAGGTGAGGGTGCTGGTCGAGCGAGTGGTCCAGCTTATCCGTGACGGGGTCACCGGTATGGATCTCTTGGAGGTCTTCCTCCAGCAGTGCATCTAGCCTCTTCAAGCCCGAGACCATCCGATGTGGATGTATTCGGGTCTTGACGACTCCACTCGGATTCACCCGGAGGAGGTTGATGACGACACACTGGAGAAGTGGCTGTCGGGCATGACCGGAAACAAGGACAACCCCAGGGGAGCCAGGAGAGTTCCTCCATTCGACCAGTCCCATGTACCAGAGAAGGTCCGATTTCGAGCTTTTGATTGTAATCTGAATTCACTCGCGCAGCTGTCTATACAGCGTCAACTGACTTTATTCTTCCTGCTTTCTTTCAGGCCCTTATCGAAATGTATTCAATGCCCAACGGAGAGCAAGAGCAAGATCTGGAAGGAGAGGCGAGCGGCGGCGACAGTGGCGAATGGACTTCTGATGGTGAAGGGGACGGAGAAAGCGACGACTCAAGTGACAAAGAAGAAGTCGAGTCGCCTCCTCACAGGGAGAGGCGATCCAAGCTTGACCAAGAACGACCGAGCGCCCGCGAAAAGGCGACTGCTCAGGCTGGCCAGTCTTAAAAGCGTCCTCGGATCTCTTCACCGACCCCGATCGAAAAAGCGCCAAAGCATCCCAAAGTTGCAGAGCCGAAGACTCGGAAGGCGCTGCCGAAGATCAAGATTGACATCCCCGTCGCTTCTGCGTGAGTGTCTCCCTTTGTATTCACTCGACGCCCCGTGCTGTTTGTTTTTCTTGTTTTCACCAGATGAACTTTGGCACTGGCAGCGCTGCTACTTCCGGGACCTCAGCTTACAGGGATGAGGATGAGGTAATGGAGGATGTGGTCACTTCCAATCTGGGTATGATTTCTGCCATTCTGTCTTTATTTGATCGACTCAACTGCAATGTGCACCATTGGGTGATGTGATTTTGGCGATTGAACTTTGCATAGCTCCCAACATTATCGACCTCCCCGATGATGATGAAGAGCCCGAGAGGCCTTTGACGAGGAAGAATAGGCAAGCTCCTGCAAGCAAGGTATCACAGTCGACGCCGAGAGCGGAACCAGTCGTTCAGGACACTGGCGACGCCAATCGGGGTTCTGTTACCTTCGCCGTGCCACTGTCGAGTGCCTTGCCTTCTTCGTCGACTGCTCAGGCCCCTGTCGACCCACCTTCAGTTTTTGCGACCCATCATGTCCCAGAGGACGAAGTGAATGCTGCCAAGGAAGCCATACGCCAGGCGGGCATCATGATGGAGAAGATGAAGACGGTGCGGGGCGCTAGTCAGGCCACCTACGACGCCAGCTCGGCTCTCCAAAGCAACGTTCAGGTTAGTTGATCACCGCTTGTTCTGTTAGGATATGCTATTTGAAATTCTTTCCAAAAATCTTTGCATCTGTACACCCACTGGGTGCGTCGATTGAATTTTGAACTAGTGGGGGCACGCTGAGTGCACCCACTGGGTGTAGTCCCCGAGACTACGGTGGACTGCTGGCAGTCGACTGTAGTCTTTGTATTTTGTCGAGTGTAAACCGAAATGGTAGTTTGTCTCTTCCACTCGATCTGGTCGAGTGGGATCAGAACCGGTGGGATCAGTCGACTGTGGTCTGAGTTCTACTTTCTCTCCTCTTTTTTTTACTCCCTGCACTCGACTTCGGCGGGCCGGTCGAGTGGGATTAGAACCGGCGGGGGCACGCAAAGTGCACCCACTGGGTGTAGTCCCCGAGACTATGGTGGACTGCGGGCAGTCGACCGTAGTCTTAGTACTTATTGTCTTTGTCGTTTTCACTGTAAAATAACTTCTCCTCTTTGATTTCAGAAATCTTGTGATCTTGGAGCTCGCTTTGCTGACTTGGAGAAACAACAGATCCAACTGAACCTTGACTTGGAGCTGGCCAAGACAGAGCTGCAAAAGGCCAAGGACGGCGCCGATGGTAAGATGAGTTTGTCGACTGGTTTGTCTTAGGCTTGAGTACCCTTCGGCTCTTTCTGAATCAAGCATCATTTCTTTGCAGAAAAACTGAGAGAAGCTCTGGCGAAGAAGGATCAGGATTTGGCTGCTGCTCGAAAGGAGCTGACGACAGAACCGCTCTGGCTGAACAGAAACTGGCTTCGGTCGGCCAGTTGGAAGAAGAGAATACCAAGATGAAATCTGCTCTGAACAAAGCCAACAAGGAGTGCACGTGCTTGAAGAAGGACAATCTCAACCTGTACGAGAAGATGGAAGGCATCGCTCGCAGGAGGGACGATCTGGAGAGCTATCTGAGGAGCCTTGCCAAGAAGTTGTTCATCAAGCTTGAAGGTGCACATTTTGTTCCGACTGATTTTTTTTGTGTCGACTCAGCGTACGAAAATTGACTTATCCTTGGATCATGAATGCAGAGTTTTGCCAGAACTTCGAGGAGGAGACTGGGCGGATTGAGCCAGGTTTGGACCCAATCAATTCTCCCGTGAAAGATGAAACTGCCATGAATCTGCTCCGACTGGAATCCCGCATCGACGGTGTTGTGGACTACTTGGCTCGACTGAAGGTCGCTACGTCATGGATCAACCCGGCACTTTGGCCAGAGGCCATGCTCCAGAATGATCTTGAGTCCCTGATGACTCGACTTAACGAGATCCCTGACCGAGTGCAGGAGTGGAAGAAATCTTCTGCCCGGTGTGGTGCTGATGTGGCTCTGTCTTTGGTTCGTGTCCATTGCAAGGAGGTGCGACAAGATAAGCTGGCAGCAATCAAGGTCGCCAACACCCAAAAGCATGACTTCTGATCTTTTATGGAGACTTTCATCGCTGCAGCCACTCGGATCGCCGACGGCGTCGACCTAGACGAGTTCCTCGAGCCTGCTAGTCCTCCTCCCGCGGAGTGAACAAACTTTTATGCCTCACCTTAAATTTGCCTCGGAATGCCGAGTGATTTTTGTAACTGTTAAACTCTTTCGGGTTGAATGCCCGAGCACTTCGATCTGTGGTCCGGATCCTTTGGGATTTATCTGAACTTGGTTTATCATTGACTGTCTTCACGAATCCTCCGTCAAGTGGAACTCGTTCTTAACTCGAGACAACTTTTGTATTTGTGGCGCAGCCCCGAAGGAGAAGGTAGCAGTCGACCTGCACCTCGTCGTCCTTGCGGGTCGGCGATGGAGCGCACGTACTTAGGCAAGTACTGGACTGCAGATAAGCCCCCGAGTGGGAGGCTGGCTCGCCACTCGGTAGGATTTTCAAACACTTAGGCGAGTACTGGACTGCAGCTAAGCCCCTGAGCGGGAGGGTCGCTCACCACTCGATAGGATTTTCAAATACTTAGGCGAGTACTGGACTGCAGCTAAGCCCCCGAGCAGGAGGGTCGCTCACCACTCGGTAGGATTTTCAAATACTTAGGCGAGTACTGGACTGCAGCTAAGCCTCCGAGCGGGAGGGTCGCTCATCACTCGATAGGATTTTCAAATACTTAGGCGAGTACTGGACTGCAGCTAAGCCCCCGAGCGGGAGGCTGGCACACCACTCGGTAGGATTTTCAAATACTTAGGCGAGTACTGGACTGCAGCTAAGCCCCCGAGCAGGAGGCTCGCTCACCACTCGGTGGGATTTTCAAATACTTAGGCGAGTACTGGACTGCAGCTAAGCCCCCAAGCGGGAGGCTGGCTCACCACTCGGTAGGATTTTCAAATACTTAGGCGAGTACTGGACTGCAGCTAAGCCCCCGAGCGGGAGGCTGGCTCACCACTCGGTGGGATTTTCAAATACTTAGGCGAGTGCTGGACTGCAGCTAAGCCCCCGAGCGGGAGGCTGGCTCACCACTCGGTAGGATTTTCAAATACTTAGGCGAGTCCTGGACTGCAGCTAAGCCCCCGAGCGAGAGGCTGGCTCACCACTCGGTAGGATTTTCAAATACTTAGGCGAGTACTGGACTGCAGCTAAGCCCCCGAGCGGGAGGCTGTCTCACCACTCGGTAGGATTTTCAAATAATTAGGCGAGTACTGGACTACAGCTAAGCACCCGAGCGGGAGGCTGGCTCACCACTCGGTAGGATTTTCAAATACTTAGGTGAGTACTGGACTGCAGCTAAGCCCCCGAGTGGGAGGCTGGCTCACCACTCAGTAGGATTTTCAAATACTTAGGCGAGTACTGAACAGCAGCTAAGCCCCTGAGCGGGAGGCTGGCTCACCACTCGGTAGGATTTTCAAAAACTTAGGCGAGTACTGGACTACAGCTAAGCCCCCGAGCGGGAGGGTCGCTCACCACTCGGTAGGATTTTCAAATACTTAGGCGAGTACTGGAATTCAGCTAAGCCCCCGAGCAGGAGGCCGGCTCACCACTCGATAGGATTTTCAAATACTTAGGCGAGTACTGGATGAAGGAAATATGCCCTAGAGGCAATAATAATGTTATTATTTTATTTCCTTATATCATGAAAATTTTTATTATTCATGCCAGAATTGTATTATCCGGAAACATAATACTTGTGTGAATACATAGACAAACCAAACGTCACTAGTATGCCTCTACTTGACTAGCTCATTAATCAAAGATGGTTATGTTTCCTAACCATAGACATGTGTTATCATTTGATTAACGGGATCACATTATTAGGAGAATGATGTGATTGACATGACCCATTCCATTAGCTTAGCACCCGATCGTTTAGTATGTTGCTATTGCTTTCTTCATGACTTATACATGTTCCTATGACTATGAGATTATGCAACTCCCGTTTGCCGGAGGAATACTTTGTGTGCTACCAAACGTCACAACGTAACTGGGTGATTATAAAGGAGCTCTATAGGTGTCTCCAAAGGTACATGTTGGGTTAGCGTATTTCGAGATTAGGATTTGTTACTCCGATTGTCGGAGAGGTATCTCTGGGCCCTCTCGGTAATGCACATCACATAAGCCTTGCAAGCATTGCAACTAATGAGTTAGTTGCGAGATGATGTATTATGAAACAAGTAAAGAGACTTGCGGTAACGAGATTGAACTAGGTATTGAGATATCGACGATCGAATCTCGGGCAAGTAACATACCGATGACAAAGGGAACAACGTATGTTGTTATGCGGTCTGATCGATAAAGATCTTCGTAGAATATGTAGGAGCCAATATGAGCATCCAGGTTCCTCTATTGGTTATTGACCGGAGACGTGTCTCGGTCATGTCTACATTGTTCTTGAACCCGTAGGGTCCGCACGCTTAAGGTTTCGATGACAGTTATATTATGAGTTTATGAGTTCTGATGTACCGAAGTTAGTTCGGAGTCCCGGATGTGATCACGGACATAACGAGGAGTCTCAAAATGGTCAAGACATAAAGATTGATATATTGGACGGCTATATTCGGACACCGGAAGTGTTCCGGGTGATTTTGGAGAAAACCGGAGAGCCGGAGGGTTACCGGAACCCTACCGGGAGAAGTAATGGGCCATATGGGCCTTAGTGGAGAGAGAGGGGCGGCAAGGGTGGGATGCGCGCCTCCTCCCCCTGGTCCGAATTGGACTAGGAGAGGGGGGGCGGTGCCCTCCTTTCCTTCTCCTTCCCCACTTCCTGCCCCTCCTAGTAGGAGTCCTACTCCTACTAGGAGGAGGACTCCTCCTTGGCGCGCCTATAGGGACGGCCGGCCTCCTCCCCTTGCTCCTTTATATACGGGGGCAGGGGGCACCCCTAGACACACAAGTTGATCCACGTGATCATATTCTTAGCCGTGTGCGGTGCCCCCTTCCACCATAATCCTCGATAATATCGTATCGGTGCTTAGGCGAAGCCCTGCGACGGTAGTACATCAAGATCGTCACCACGCCGTCGTGCTGACAGAACTCTTCCCCGACACTTTGCTGGATCGGAGTCCGGGGATCATCATCGAGCTGAACGTGTGCTAAAACTCGGAGGTGCCGTAGTTTCGGTGATTGATTGGTCGGGCCGTGAAGACGTACGACTACATCAACCGCGTTGTGCTAACGCTTCTTCTGTCGGTCTACAAGGGTACGTAGATCACACTCTCCTCTCTCGTTGCTATGCATCACCACGATCTTGCGTGTGCGTAGGAATTTTTTTGAAATTACTACGTTCCCCAACACTGGACTGCAGCTAAGCCCCCGAGCGGTAGGCTGGCTCACCACTCGGTAGGATTTTCAAATACTTAGGCGAGTACTGGACTACAGCTAAGCCCCCGAGCAGGAGGCTGGCTCACTACTCGGTAGGATTTTTAAATACTTAGGCAAGTACTGGACTGCAGCTAAGCCCCCGAGCGGGAGGCTGGCTCACCACTCGGTAGGATTTTCAAATACTTAGGCGAGTACTGGACTGCAGCTAAGACCCCGAGTGGGAGGCTGGCTCACCACTCGGTAGGATTTTCAAATACTTAGGCGAGTACTGGACTGCAGCTAAGCCCTCGAGTGGGAGGCTGGCTCACCACTCGGTAGGATTTTCAAATACTTAGGCGAAACGGGTTCGCAGCTAAGCCCCCGAGTGGGAGGCTGGCTCACCACTCGGTAGGAAATTATGTTTACAAACTTAGGCGAAACGGATTCGCAACCAAGCCACCCACTGGGGGATTTCTCACGCAAACAAAAACAATAACAATCACTGGGAAAATTATAACGCTCTTGTCTTTGATAAATAAACTACAGGAGTTTTTCTTATTACATCTCATTCGAGTGAGAATTCAAGTATAAAAGGGGCGGAGTAGCTCCGCATTCCAGGCTCGTGGCTCATCAATCTAGCGATCGACATTATAGAGGTGGTACGCTCCATTCTGGAGGACTCTGGTGACTATGAAGGGGCCTTCCCAAGTAGGAGTGAGTTTGTGTGGTTTCTGCTGATCCACTCGGAGGACTAAGTCTCCTTCTTGGAAGGCTCGACTCTTCACATTTCTGGCATGGAATCGATGCAAGTCTTGCTGATAGATGGTCGATCGGATCATGGCCATTTCTCTTTCTTCTTCCAGGAGGTCGGCTGCGTCCTGCCGGGCTTGTTCTACTTCATCTTCAGAGTAGAGCTCGACTCGGGGGGCGTTGTGAAGCATGTCACTCGACAAGACTGCTTCGGCTCCGTAGACCAGAAAGAATGGGGTTCTTCCGGTCGATCGGTTCGGGGTTGTCCTCAATCCCCAAAGAACAGATGGAAGCTCGTCGACCCATGCACCTGCTGCGTGCTTGAGATTGCGCATCAATCGAGGTTTCAGTCCTTTGAGAATTAGGCCGTTTGCTCTTTCTGCTTGTCCATTCGACTAGGGGTGAGCGACCGAAGCATAGTCGACTCGTGTGCCCTAAGAGGCACAAAAGGCCCTGAATTTGTCGGAATCGAAGTCTGACCCATTGTCAGTGATGATGCTATGCGGAACTCCATATCTGAATATCAACTCTCTGATGAAACTAATAGCAGTGCAAGCATCAAGATTCTTGATAGGCTTAGCTTCAATCCATTTGGTGAACTTGTCGACTGCTACTAGGACATGAGTGAAGCCGCTCCTGCCCGTTCTCAGTGGTCCAACCATGTCCAGCCCCCAAACAGCGAAGGGCCAGACGAGTGGAATGCTTTTCAGGGCTGACGCGGGCTTGTGCGACATATTGGAGTAATACTGGCATCCTTCACATTTGTCGACTATCTCTTTTGCCATTTCATTGGCCCTTGGCCAGTAGAATCCCGCTCGGTATGCTTTAGCCACAATGGTCCGAGAGGACACATGATGACCACAGGTCCCCGAGTGGATATCATCAAGGATCATCTGACCTTCTTCTGGTGTTATACACTTCTGACTGACTCCAGTCGCGCTTTCTCTATACAACTGTCCCTTTATGACTGTAAAGGCCTTGGATCGACGGACGATCTGTCGAGCCTCTTCTTCGTCCTCTGGGAGTTCTTTCCTTAGGATGTACGCGATGTACGGTATTGTCCAGTCGGGAGTGATGACCAAGACTTCCATGATCAGGTCGACCACAGCTGGAACTTCAACTTCAGTCGGATCCGTGGCACTTTTTGGCTGCGGGGCCTCTTCAGTGAAGGGATCCTCCTGAACTGATGGTGTGTGGATGTGTTCCAAAAACACATTGCTGGGAATGGCTTCTCTTTTGGAACCTATTTTTGCCAAATCATCAGCTGCTTGATTTTTCAGTCAGGGTATGTGATGAAGCTCTAACCCCTCGAATTTCTTCTCCAGCTTTCTCACTGCATTGCAATAACCAGTCATGGCTGGACTTCTGACGTCCCATTCCTTCATCACCTGATTAACCACCAAATCTGAGTCGCCATAGACCATGAGGCGACGGACGCCGAGTGAAATGGCCATGCGCAACCCATATAAAAGTGCTTCATATTCTGCCTCGTTATTGGAGGAATCAAAGTGGATTTGAAGAACATATCTGAGCTTATCTCCTCAGGGGAGACCAACACCACCCCGGCACCGGAACCATTCAACATTTTGGAACCGTCGAAGAACATGGTCCAATGCTCCGAGTGAACCTGAGTCGGCAGTTGCTGTTCAATCCACTCGGCGACGAAATCTGCTATTGCCTGGGACTTGATAGCTTTCTTTGCCTCAAACTTGATATCTAGAGGAAGGAGTTCAATCGCCCATTTTGCCACTCGACCAGTTGCATCTCTGTTATGCAGGATCTCTGACAATGGAGCGTCGCTGACGACTGTAATGGAATGATCAGAGAAGTAGTGAGCAACTTTCTTTGTGGTCATATAAATCCCATATACAAGCTTCTGATAATGAGGATATCTTTGCTTCGATGGGGTCAAAACTTCAGAAATATAATATACTGGGCGCTGAACTTTGAAGGCTTTTCCTTCTTCTTCCCGCTCGACCGTAAGTACCATACTGACGACTTGTCCCGTGGCTGCGATGTAAAGCAGCAAAGGCTCCTTGCTGATTGGGGCAGCAAGCACCGGCTGGGTGGAGAGCAGAGCTTTGAGCTCTGCAAACGCTGCATCAGCTTCGGGAGTCCACTCGAACTTGTCGGACTTCTTCATCAATCGGTAAAGAGGCAATGCCTTTTCACCGAGACGAGATATGAATCGACTTAAAGCGGCCAAGCAACCAGTAAGCTTCTGGACGTCGTGCACTCGCACAGGACTTTTCATTCGGAGTATAGTACCGACTTTTTCTGGATTGGCGTCGATTCCCCGTTCGGAAACGAGAAAACCGAGTAATTTTCTACCAGGAACTCCGAATGTGCACTTTCGTGGATTAAGCTTGATATCGTACCTCCTGAGGTTGGCAAAGGTTTCAGCAAGGTCAGTCAGCAGGTCGGAACCCTTCCGTGACTTGACCACAATATCATCCATGTATGCTTCCACATTCCGACTGATTTGAGTGAGCAAACACTTCTGAATCATCCTCATGAATGTGGCTCCGGCATTCTTGAGGCCGAACGGCATGGTAACATAACAGAAGCACCCGAATGGAGTGATGAAAGCTGTTTTGATCTCGTCAGGTCCATACAGACGGATCTGATAGTACCCGAAATAGGCATCTAAAAAAGACAGTCGCTCGCATCCCGCAGTCGAGTCGACTATCTGGTCGATGCGGGGGAGAGGAAAATGATCTTTCGGGCAGGCCCGATTGATATGTTTAAAGTCAATGCACATGCGAAGTGACTTGTCCTTCTTGGGGACCATGACAACGTTGGCGAGCCACTCGGAGTGGTAGATCTCTCGGATGAACTCCGCTGCTAAGAGCCGAGCCACCTCCTCGCCAATAGCCTTTCTCTTCTGGACGGCGGACCGTCGGAGATGTTCTTTGACAGGTTTTATTTTTGAGTCGACTCGTAGGCGATGCTCAGCCAGCTCCCTGGGAACACCTGGCATGTCAGAAGGCTTCCATGCAAAAATGTCCCAGTTCTCACGGAGGAACTTGATGAGCGCTTCTTCCTATTTGGAGTCGAGTGTTGTCGAGATATGAGTTGGAGCAGCGCTGGGATCGGTCGGGTGGATGTGAGTTGTCTTCATTTCGCCAGATGACTGAAAAGCTGATTCTATAGCGGGCTTCTTGGCTCACAACAAATCACTCGGGTCTGCAGTCTTCTGGTATTCCTGCAGCTCTACCACTGCCATCTGAGCATCAGCGATCTTTGAACCTTTCTGAAAACACTCTTCTGCTTTCTTCCGGTTGCCCGTGATAGTGATCACACCTTTGGGACCAGGCATATTCAATTTGAGATACACATAACATGGTCGAGCCATGAAGCGTGCATAAGCCGGCCTGCCCAAAATAGCGTGATACGCACTCTGGAAATCTACAACTTCGAACGTCAACTTTTCTTTGCGGTAATTCTTGGAATCACCGAAAACCATATCAAGAGCAATCTGGCCGAGTGACTCAGCCTTCTTTCCAGGAATGACTCCATGGAAACTCATGTTGCTGGTACTGAGTCTGGACATCGGAATGCCCATCTCTTTCAACGTCTTAACATAGAGTATGTTCAAACCACTGCCACCATCCATCAAGACTTTGGTCAGTCGAGTGCCTTCAACAACTGGGTCGACCACCAAAGCTTGCCTCCCAGGGGTGGCAATGTGCGTTGGATGATCGAACTGGTTGAATGTGATGGCAGTCTGAGACCACTTCAGATAACTGGGTGTCGCCGGAGCAACCATATTCACCTCTCGGTTGATAACTTTCAGTCGACTTTTGCTTTCAACATCAGCAAAAATCATCAGGGTGGAATTGACCTGGGGTATCCATCGTCACTATCTTCCTTGTCCTAAACTTTGTCTGACTCCTTTTCCTTATCTTTGGGCTGCTTGCCCTGGAACTACTGGATCAAGAGTCGACACTGTCGAGTGGTATGTTTCGGGTAAATAAAATTATCCTCTTCATCTTTCTTGGTGTGGATGTGACATGGTAAATCCAACACATCATTTCCGTCCTGGTCTTTAACCTTCTTGGGGTTCCAAGGTCCTTTGGGTTTCCCCTTAAACTTTCCTTGAGTTACAGCCAAGGCTTCCCCAGGAGCAGCTGGCTCGGCTTTCCGCTTCTGTTTCCGATTGGAATTTCCTCCGGTTTCTTGAGCGACTGGCTTGAGCTTGCCACTCCTGAGTCGATCCTCATCTTCACCATTAGCGTACTTGGTGGCAATCTCCATCATCTGATTCAGAGACATATCTCCAATTCGACCGAATTTTAGATTCAGTCTCTGTACTTGACGCCTTCTTTGAAGGCACAGACTGCTTGGTGGTCAGGCACATTCTCTACCGTGTGATGTAACGTGATCCATCTCTGGATGTAATCCCTCAAAGTTTCATTCGGCTTCTGCACGCAAGACCGCAGTTCCGTCAGCCCTGCCGGTCGCTTGCATGTTCCTTCAAATGTGGTGACAAACACTCGGGCGAGATCTTCCCAAGTGTAAATGCTGCTGGGTGCTAACTGGTTCAGCCACGCTCTGGCCGAGCCCTCCAACATGAGAGGCAGGTGCTTCATGGCCACTTCATCATTGCCGCCGCCAATCTGGACGGCCACTCGGTAGTCTTCAAGCCAAGTATCGGGCTTGGACTCACTAGTGAACTTACTGACTCCAGTCGCCAACCTGAAGTTGGGAGGAATCACAGCGGCTCTGATGGCTCTACTAAAGCACTCTGGCCCCGAAGCATGTACTCTGCTGCTGGTAGGTGCATCTCTGTCGTGACCTTCTCGGTGAGCTCTGTTCCTGTTGACCAAACCTTGAACGAGAAGGGATCTCGCATCAAAGCCTGGCTCCCTGGGGTCGACTGGAATCCTTCACCCAACACTATGAGGGCGCCTGTCATCCTGCTGTCGAGGCGCATACGACCCGCTCCTCGGAGGAGGGATGGGCACTCGACGTCGATTGTCACGATCGAATCGGTGATCATATTGTTCACGGTTCCCGTACTGATTACACCGGTCCCCACGTCCCTCACGCCTCGGGGGCGATCTTGGGCTATGAGCCGACTGGACTGTGTCTGCAGCAATGGATCTGCTATGAATCCTGTTCTGCGACTGAGAAACAGCGGAATTCTGGTCTCCTGCTGCCCGGAGTAATGCTTTGATCTGCAGCAAGCCTCTGCCAGCCTCCGACTGGGAAGGCTGAATCGACTCTGCTATACGGGCTGCAGCTGCTAAATTCTGAATCGGAGTTCGATATACCTGCGGGGGCGGAAAGAGCTGACGTCGACTGGATTCTAGAACCCGTTGTCGCGCACGATCGTCGAGTGCTTGCTCGAGGTTCTCCAGTCGAGTGCGCTCGGCCAAGTTTGCCAGGAGCGCGTCCTCCAAGGCACGAGCCTCGGGGGTTTCTCCAACGATGGGAGTGTGCAGTGCATCCATGTTCCGGCGACGAAGTTCTTCTCTCTGCAGCGACGTGAGAGGCTAGGGGAGATATTCCTCATGGGGACGCGACGGGTCGCCTCCACCTGCGCCTCTGTCGGTGCGGGTTAAACCAGGAGGACTGGGCGGTCCATCGACCATCAGAACCTCCGCCGCCGGATCACTTCTGTCGCACTCGGATGCGGTCTCTGCGGAGCCAGTCGACAGATCAAACAGGCCGTAGAGGGATTCGTCGGGCTCGATCGCCGCAACTTGAGGGGTGGCCGACTGGCGTGCCACCACGTGTCTCACCCACCGCTGAAGTCTCGACCGACCGGAGCGCTTGCGCTGGTAGGAAACAGGGAGGGAGGACAACACAGGAGCCGACTGGTAGGGGGTCGACGGTTGCCGCAAGAGAACGCCGCGGACGCACGCGCTAAAGTGCGTTGCCCCGCGAACGGGGAGTGCGTCCACGTCGAGCGGAGCCTCCTGAAGCCAAGCGGAGTCGTCGGCGATGAATGTGAGCACGCCGAGATGGATCTCGCGGCCCTCCACCAAAACTCCGCCAGAAACCACGATGATTTGGATCAGAAAAGATCGCAACTCCTCCAACAAATCGCTAAAACACCTGCCCCAAGGTGGGCGCCAACTGTCGTGGTTCTAAGTCTGACAGTAATGTAGGGGGGTAGGTATGGAGAGGCAAGATCTTAGCTATGGAGAAGTTGTAAGCACACGAGGTTTATGAGTTCAGGCCCTTCTCGGAGGAAGTAATAGCCCTACGTCTCGGAGCCCGGAGGCGGTCGACTGGATTATGCATGTATGGTTTACAGGGGTGAGAACCCTTTACACTGAGGAGGGGGGTGGCTTATATAGAGTTCGCCGGACCCCTCCGGCCCTCAGTTGTGCAGGGTTTAAATACATTAAGGTCGGGCGTTACTGGTAACGCCCCTAATAAAGTGCTATGATGACCATAAAAGCTACTTAATAACCGACCGTTAGCATGCGGAGTGCCTTTAGGTCTCCTGGCCGTCGAGTGGTTTGGTCTTGGTCGAGTGATTGCTTCTTGGTCGAGTGTCTTCGAGTCTGTTGAGTGGAACACCTCCAAGTCGATTGAAAGGTGATTTCTTCTAGAGATGTCCTTGGGTAGGGCAGCTGGGACAGGTCCATGACCCTACCCTAGGTACATAGCTTCATCAGACTAGCCACAGTGGGAGTAACTTCAGCAGTAACATCGAGTCCACCTCAGCAAATTTGCTTATGTGGCAATGAGTTAATGAGGAGAGAGGGAGTTGTAGTAACTTAGCTAGTTACGGTAACATCACATGTTCCAATGCAATATGAGTCTATAACATAATAAATGAAGCTTTGCATGTTACCACACTTATGTTACTACCCACTATGAAGGTAGTAACATAGTCTAGGAATATGTGTATGTTACTAGTGTATGTTACTCTTCATTGTGGCTAGTCTCAAGTAACACTTTTTTTGCCCAGTATTCCAAAGGCACAGAGTCCATTCATAGCGATTCTTTCCTAGAATACCCTCATCTTATCAGTGCTTTAAGGCTAGTCATAGTGGGGAGTAACTTAGACTAGTGTCATATGCATGACACTAGTCTAAGTTACTACCTTCATAGTGCAAAGTAACATAGTACTAGTGTCATATGTGGCCTCATTTAATAGCTTGTAGACTCATGTTGTCTTGGAAAGCGCTATGTTATAGTAACATATTATGTTACTTCTTCTCATTAACTACTTGCCATATAAGCAAAAAATTCTCGAGGTGCGCTATGTTACTACCTAAGTTACTCCCACTATGACTAGCCTAACTAAACACATCCTTAAATCACGGCAAGATTGATTGCATCTTGCATGCAGTCACAACTTCCACCGCTGCATGAGAGACACTTTTCAAGGGCAAGCACGGAAACAAGTTTTGACTCTGAGCTCTCCTTGGGGTTCTTTATTTTACTTTTTGAGAATCGTGCGGTCTTTTTGGGGAGTGAGCTGGAATAATATATGCCTAAACCATTGGAATAGGAGGAGTACTAGATTGATTGGCATGATTTTGTGGGAGAACTCTATTTGATGACCCAATTTCTACATGTCGATTGACAAATAAATGAAGGCTGATGATCAAGGTGATTTGGCTATACTTGGGTTCTTTCTTTTTGAATTGAATTGAATTTTTCCTAATGAATTTCTTCGGTACTAAGGTGTGTTTGGATCGGAGCCTACACCAGCCGAGCCAAAAAAATTGGTCATTGACCAGGGCGCACGTACCTGTTTGGTTCCTGACCAATATTTTGGCTCACCATGGCTCATGCTTTTCACTAGTTCATTTTGCGCCAATGAATTGGCAAGTCGCCGACTACTGAAAGGTGCGCCAAAAAATTGGCATGCCCGCAGATTGGTAGGGCTGGCAGGGGCAGCATCTAAACACACCCTAAATGGCTGTTCTTCTCTTCGGCCCATCGCCCATCCTAACAAATTTCTTCAGTACTAAATGGTTGTTCTTCTCTTTGGCCCATCGTCCATCAATGTCCAACAACTTGTAAAATTTAGACTTCTGTTCATGGTTTAGACAATTTCCCCAATAACTCGTCAATGCAGAGTAATTTACTTCCATCAGACTGCTCGCAAAAACACACACTATATGATAATGATATGCATGTTAATTTTCAGATGTTACTAGTCCATGAGCCAGCCACAAAATATTAAGCACTCAGTTCCAAATATAATAGTGGCTCGTCCCATCCTGATTGAACCACCCAACTACTTGCAGATAGACCACATAATTCCAAGTGCCCATTTGAGAGATTCATGCCAACAAATGTGTAACTGAACATTTGAAACAGATATTCAAACCTTTCATATCCGAATTCATTGCATTGCATTACTTGGTTGGAGACAACACTTACATAAAACAAGGATACTTACTTGAATTTCCTTCCAATGCTATCTTAGCTAGTTCATTAAGAGTTCAATACCAGCCAGCCAGCCAGCCGACAAAGTGTGCAGCAAGCAACAACCAAGACATTTTATTTTATGTATATACACACAACTATACCACCACAACAATTAACACTTCACCAGACAACAAAAAATGCACAGGTTAACACGTCCGGCCAGCCAGCCAGCTCGCCTTGCCACTTCATCTGGCACTTGCAAAACTCGGGTCTAAGAGAAGGTACTTCTCTCCTCTTCATCTGGCACTTGCAAAACTCGGGTCTAAGAGAAGGTACTTCTCTCCTCGAAGCCTCGTGACATCGTGTCATTCCTCATTAACCTCATGTTGGAAATATGCCCTAGAGGCAATAATAAAAGTATTATTATTATATTTCCTTATTCATGATAATCGTCTTTTATTCATGCTATAACTGTATTATCCGGAAATCGTAATACACGTTTGAATACATAGACCACAATCTTTCCCTAGTGAGCCTCTAGTTGACTAGCTCGTTGTGATCAACAGATAGTCATGATTTCCTGGCTATGGACATTGGATGTCGTTGATAACGGGATCACATCATTAGGAGAATGATGTGATGGACAAGACCCAATCCTAAGCCTAGCACAAAGATCGTGTAGTTCGTATGCTAAAGCTTTTCTAATGTCAAGTATCATTTCCTTAGACCATGAGATTGTGCAACTCCCGGATACCGTAGGAGTGCTTTGGGTGTGCCAAACGTCACAACGTAACTGGGTGACTATAAAGGTGCACTACGGGTGTCTCCGAAAGTGTCTGTTGGGTTGGCACGAATCGAGACTGGGATTTGTCACTCCGTGTAAACGGAGAGGTATCTCTGGGCCCACTCGGTAGGACATCATCATAATGTGCACAGTGTGATCAAGGAGTTGATCACGGGATGATGTGTTACGGAACGAGTAAAGAGACTTGCCGGTAACGAGATTGAACAAGGTATCGGGATACCGACGATCGAATCTCGGGCAAGTATCGTACCGATAGACAAAGGGAATTGTATACGGGATCGATTGAGTCCTTGACATCGTGGTTCATCCGATGAGATCATCGTGGAACATGTGGGAGCCAACATGGGTATCCAGATCCCGCTGTTGGTTATTGACCGGAGAACGTCTCGGTCATGTCTGCATGTCTCCCGAACCCGTAGGGTCTACACACTTAAGGTTCGATGACGCTAGGGTTATAAAGGAAGTTTGTATGTGGTTACCGAATGTTGTTCGGAGTCCCGGATGAGATCCCGGACGTCACGAGGAGTTCCGGAATGGTCCGGAGGTAAAGATTTATATATGGGAAGTCCTGTTTTGGTCACCGGAAAAGTTTCGGGGGTTATCGGTAACGTACCGGGACCACCGGGAGGGTCCCGGGGGTCCACCAAGTGGGGCCACCAACCCCGGAGGGCTGCATGGGCCATGTGTGGGAGGGAACCAGCCCCAGGTGGGCTGGTGCGCCCCCCACAAGGAGCCCAAGGCGCAGGGGAGAGTGGGAGGGGGCAAACCCTAGTCCAGATGGGCCTTAAGGCCCACCTAGTGGGCGCCTCCCCTCTCTCCCCCTCTTGGCCGCCTCCCCAAGCCCCATCTAGGGCTCGCCGCACCCCTTGGGGAGGAAACCCTAGATGGGGGCGCAGCCCTCTCCCTCCCCTATATAAATAGAGGCCTGGGGCTGCCCATAAGACATGAGAACTTCTCCTCTTGGCGCAGCCCTACCTCTCTCCCTTCTCCTCATATCTTGCGGTGCTTGGCGAAGCCCTGCTGGACTACCACTCTCCTCCATCACCACCACGCCGTTGTGCTGCTGTTGGATGGAGTCTTCCTCAACCTCTCCCTCTCTCCTTGCTGGATCAAGGCATGGGAGACGTCATCGGGCTGTACGTGTGTTGAACATGGAGGTGCCGTGCGTTCGGCACTTGATCATCGGTGATTTGAATCACGACGAGTACGACTCCATCAACCCCGTTCACTTGAACGCTTCCGCTTAGCGATCTACAAGGATATGTAGATGCACTCTCCTTCCCCTCGTTGCTGGTTTCTCCATAGATAGATCTTGGTGACACGTAGGAAAATTTTGAATTTCTGCTACGTTCCCCAACAGTGGCATCATGAGCTAGGTCTATTGCGTAGATTCTTTGCACGAGTAGAACACAAAGTAGTTGTGGGCGTCGATATTGTTCAATATGCTTGCCGTTACTAGTCTTATCTTGATTCGGCGGCATCGTGGGATGAAGCGGCCCGGACCAACCTTACACGTACTCTTACGTGAGACCGGTTCCACCGACAAACATGCACTAGTTGCATAAGGTGGCTGGCGGGTGTCTGTCTCTCCCACTTTAGTCGGATCGGATTCGATGAAAAGGTTCCTTATGAAGGATAAATAGCAATTGGCATATCACGTTGTGGTTTTGCGTAGGTAAGAAACGTTCTTGCTAGAAACCATAGCAGCCACGTAAAACATGCAAACAACAATTAGAGGACGTCTAACTTGTTTTTGCAGGGTATGCTTTGTGATGTGTTATGGCCAACAAGAATGTGATGAATGACATGCGATGTATGAGATTGATCATGTTCTTGTAATAGGATTCACGACTTGCATGTCGATGAGTATGACAACCGGCAGGAGCCATAGGAGTTGTCTTTATTTATTGTATGACCTGCGTGTCATTGAACAACGCCATGTAATTACTTTACTTTATTGCTAACCGGTAGCCATAGTAGTAGAAGTAGTCGTTGGCGTGACAACTTCATGAAGACACGATGATGGAGATCATGATGATGGAGATCATGGTGTCATGCCGGTGACGATGATGATCATGGAGCCCCGAAGATGGAGATCAAAAGGAGCAAAGTGATGATGGCCATATCATGTCACTATTTGATTGCATGTGATGTTTATCATGTTTATACATCTTATTTGCTTAGAACGACGGTAGTAAATAAGATGATCCCTTACAACAATTTCAAGAAGTGTTCTCCCCTAACTGTGCACCGTTGCGACAGTTCGTGTTTCGAAGCACCATGTGATGATCGGGTGTTAGATTCTAACGTTCACATACAACGGGTGTAAGACAGATTTACACGCGCGAAACACTTAGGGTTAACTTGACGAGCCTAGCATGTACAGACATGGCCTCAGAACACGGAGACCGAAAGGTCGAGCATGAGTCGTATAGTAGATACGATCAACATGAAGATGTTCACCGATGATGACTAGTCCGCCTCACGTGATGATCAGACACGGCCTAGTTTGACTCGGATCATGTGATCACTTAGATGACCAGAGGGATGTCTATCTGAGTGGGAGTTCATAAGATGAACTTAATTATCCTGAACATAGTCAAAAGGTTTTTGCAAATTATGTCGTAGCTCGCGCTTTAGTTCTACTGTTTAGATATGATCCTAGAGAAAAAAAATTAGTTGAAAGTTGATAGTAGCAATTATGCGGACTAGGTCCGTAAACTGAGGATTGTCCTCATTGCTTCATAGAAGGCTTATGTCCTTAATGCACCGCTCAGTGTGCTGAACCTCGAACATTGTCTGTGGTTGTTGCGAACATCTGACATACACGTTTTGATAACTACGTGATAGTTCAGTTAAACGGTTTAGAGTTGAGGCACCAAAGACGTTTTTGAAACATCGCGGAACATATGAGATGTTTCGAGGGATGAAATTGGGATTTCAGGCTCGTGCCCACGTCAAGAGGTATAAGACCTCAGACGATTTTCTTAAACTGCAAACTAACGGAGAAAAGCTCAATCGTTGAGCTTGTGCTCAGATTGTCTGAGTGCAACAATCGCTTGAATCGAGTGGGAGTTGATCTTCCAGATAAGATAGTGATGTTTATCCAAAGTCATTGCCACCAAGCTGCTAGAGCTTCGTGATGAACTATAACATATCAAGGATAGAGATGATCCTTGAGGTATTCGCGTTGTTAGACATCGCGAAAGTAGAAATCAAGAAGGAGCATCAATTGTTGATGGTTGTGAAACCACTAGTTTCAAGAAGGGCAAGGGCAAGAAGGGATACTTCATGAAACGGCAATTCAGCTGCTGCTCTAGTGAAGAAACCCAAGGTTGAACCCAAACCCGAGACTAAGTGCTTCTGTAATAAGGGGAACAACCACTGGAGCAGAATTACCCTAGATACTTGGTAGATGATAAGGCTGGCAAGGTCGATAGAAGTATATTGGATATACATTGTGTTAATGTGTACTTTGCTAGTACTCCTAGTAGCACCAGGGTATTAGATACCGATTCAGTTGCTAAGTGTTAGTAACTCGAAACAAAAGGCTACGGAATAAATGGAGACTAGCTAAAGGTGAGCAGACGATATGTGTTGGAAGTGTTTCCAATGTTGATATGATCAAGCATCGCACGCTCCCTCTACCATCGAGATTGGTGTTTGCGTTGAGCATAGACATGATTGGATTATGTCTATCGCAATACGGTTATTCATTTAAAGAGAATAATGGTTACTCTATTTATTTGAATAATACCTTCAGTGGTCTTGCACCTAAAAATGGTTTATTGAATCTCGATCGTAGTGATACACATTTTCATGCCAAAATATAGTAATGATAGTACCACTTACTGGTGGCACTGCCATGTAAGTCATATTGGTTTAAAACGCATGAAGAAGCTCCATGTTGATGGATCTTTGGACTCACTCGTTTTTGAAAAGTTTGAGACATGCGAACCATGTCTATTGGTGTATACGCATGAAGAAACTCCATGCAGATGGATCGTTTGGACTCACTTGATTTTGAATCACTTGAGATATGCAAATCATACCACATGGGCATGATGACTGAAAAGCCTCGTTTTCAGTAAGATGGAACAAGATAGCAACTTGTTGGAAGTAACACATTTTGATGTGTGTAGTCCAATGAGTGCTGAGGCATGCAGTGAATATCGTTATGTTCTTACTTCACAGATGATTCGAGTAGATGTTGAGAATATTTACTTGATGAAACACAAGTCTGAATTATTGAATGGTTCAAGTAATTTCAGAGTGAAGTAGAAGATCATTGTGACAAGAGGATAAAATGTCTATGATATGATCATGGAGATGAATATCTGAGTTACGAGTTTTGGCACACAATTAAGACATTGTGGAAATTGTTTCGCAATTAATACCGCCTGGAACACCATAGTGTGATGGTGTGTCCGAACATCATAGTTGCACCCTATTGGATATGGTGCGTACCATGATGTCTCTTATCGAATTACCACTATCGTTCATGGGTTAAGCATTAGAGACAACCACATTCACTTTAAATAGGGCACCACGTAATTCCGTTGAGATGACACCGTATGAATTATGGTTTAGAGAAACCTAAGTTGTCGTTTCTTAAAGGTTTGGGGCTGCGACGCTTATGTGAAAAAGTTTCAGGATTGATAAGCTCGAACCCAAAGCGGATAAAATGCATCTTCATAGGACACCCAAAACAGTTGGGTATACCTCCTGTCTCAGATCCGAAAGCAATAAGGGATTGTTTCTAGAATCAGGTCCTTTCTCGAGGAAAAGTTTCTCTCGAAAGAATTGAGTGGGAGGATGGTGGAAACTTGATGAGGCTATTGAACCGTCTCTTCAACTAGTGTGTGGCAGGGCACAGGAAGTTGTTCCTGTGGCACCTACACCAATTGAAGTGGAAGCTTATGATATTGATCATGAAACTTCGGATCAAGTCACTACCAAACCTCGTGGGATGACAAGGATACGTACTACTTCAGAGTGGTACGTAATCCTGTCTTGGAAGTCATGTTGCTGGACAACAATGAACCTACGAGCTATGGAGAAGCGATGGTGGGACCGGATTCCGATAAATGGCTCGAGGCCATAAAATCCGAGAACGGATCCATGACTTTGGAAGAAATACTTGATGGTCGTAAGGCCATTGGGTACGGATGGATTTTAAAAGGAAGACAGACAATGATGGTAAGAATTACCATTAAGAAAGCTCGACTTGTCGTTAATATATTTTCCGACAAGTTCAAGGAGTTGATTACGGTGAGGTTTTCTCACTCGTAGCGATGCTAAGAGTCTGTTGGAATTGGATTAGCAGTTACTGCATGATTGATGAAATCTTGCAGATAGGATGTCAAAACATTGTTTCCTCGATGTTATACTTGAGGAAAGGTTGTACAACCGGAAGGTTTTGTCAATCCCAAAAGATGCTAATAAGTATGCAAAGCTCCAGCAATCCTTCTAAGGACTGGAGTGAGCATCTCGGAGTTGGAATGTATGCTTTGATGGTGATCAAAGATTTTGGGTTTGTACAAAGTTTATGAGAAACTTGTATTTCCAAAGAAGTGAGTGGGAGCACTATAGAATTTCTGATGAGTATATGTTGTTGACATATTGTTGATCAGAAATGACGTAGAATTTCTGGAAAGCATATAGGGTTATTTTGAAAGTGTTTTTCAATGGAAAGCCTGGACTAAGCTACTTGAACATTGAGCATCAAGATCTATAAGGATAGATCAAAATGCTTAATAATACTTTCAAATGAGCACATACCTTGACATGATCTTGAAGGTCTTCAAGATGGACCAGTCAAAGAAGGAGTTCTTGCCTGAGTTGTAAGGTACGAAGTTAAGACTTAAAGCTCGACCATGGCAGAATAGAGAGAAAGGACGAAGGTCGTCTCCTATGCTTAAGACATAGGCTCTACAGTGTGCTATGCTGTGTACCGCACCTGAAGTGTGCCTTGCCATGAGTTAGTCAAGGGGTACAAGAGTGATCCAAGAATGGATCACAGACAGCGGTCAAAGTTATCCTTAGTAACTAGTGGACTAAGGATTTTTCTCGATTATGGAGGTGGTAAAAGAGTTCGTCGTAAAGGTTACGTCGATGCAAGCTTAACACCTATCCGGATAGCTCTAAGTAGAGATACCAGATACGTATAATGGGGCAACAATTTAGAATAGCTCCAAGTGGAACAGTTATTTGGAATAGCTCCAAATAGAACGTGGTAGCTACATCTAGGAGATGACATAGAGATTTGTAAAGCACACACGGATCTGAAAGGTTCACACCCGTTGACTAAAACCTCTCTCACAAGCAACATGATCAAACCCAAAACTCTTTGGATGTTGGTCACATGGTGATGTGACCTGTCAGTGTTAATCACATGGTGATCTGAACTAGATTATTGACTCTAGTGCAAGTGGGAGACTGTTGGAAATATGCCCTAGAGGCAATAATAAAAGTATTATTATTATATTTCCTTATTCATGATAATCGTCTTTTATTCATGCTATAACTGTATTATCCGGAAATCGTAATACACGTTTGAATACATAGACCACAATCTTTCCCTAGTGAGCCTCTAGTTGACTAGCTCGTTGTGATCAACAGATAGTCATGATTTCCTGGCTATGGACATTGGATGTCGTTGATAACGGGATCACATCATTAGGAGAATGATGTGATGGACAAGACCCAATCCTAAGCCTAGCACAAAGATCGTGTAGTTCGTATGCTAAAGCTTTTCTAATGTCAAGTATCATTTCCTTAGACCATGAGATTGTGCAACTCCCGGATACCGTAGGAGTGCTTTGGGTGTGCCAAACGTCACAACGTAACTGGGTGACTATAAAGGTGCACTACGGGTGTCTCCGAAAGTGTCTGTTGGGTTGGCACGAATCGAGACTGGGATTTGTCACTCCGTGTAAACGGAGAGGTATCTCTGGGCCCACTCGGTAGGACATCATCATAATGTGCACAGTGTGATCAAGGAGTTGATCACGGGATGATGTGTTACGGAACGAGTAAAGAGACTTGCCGGTAACGAGATTGAACAAGGTATCGGGATACCGACGATCGAATCTCGGGCAAGTATCGTACCGATAGACAAAGGGAATTGTATACGGGATCGATTGAGTCCTTGACATCGTGGTTCATCCGATGAGATCATCGTGGAACATGTGGGAGCCAACATGGGTATCCAGATCCCGCTGTTGGTTATTGACCGGAGAACGTCTCGGTCATGTCTGCATGTCTCCCGAACCCGTAGGGTCTACACACTTAAGGTTCGATGACGCTAGGGTTATAAAGGAAGTTTGTATGTGGTTACCGAATGTTGTTCGGAGTCCCGGATGATATCCCGGACGTCACGAGGAGTTCCGGAATGGTCCGGAGGTAAAGATTTATATATGGGAAGTCCTGTTTTGGTCAACGGAAAAGTTTCGGGGGTTATCGGTAACGTACCGGGACCACCGGGAGGGTCCCGGGGGTCCACCAAGTGGGGCCACCAACCCCGGAGGGTTGCATGGGCCATGCGTGGGAGGGAACCAGCCCCAGGTGGGCTGGTGCGCCCCCCACAAGGAGCCCAAGGCGCAGGGGAGAGTGGGAGGGGGCAAACCCTAGTCCAGATGGGCCTTAAGGCCCACCTAGTGGGCGCCTCCCCTCTCTCCCCCTCTTGGCCGCCTCCCCAAGCCCCATCTAGGGCTGGCCGCACCCCTTGGGGAGGAAACCCTAGATGGGGGCGCAGCCCTCTCCCTCCCCTATATAAATAGAGGCCTGGGGCTGCCCATAAGACATGAGAACTTCTCCTCTTGGCGCAGCCCTACCTCTCTCCCTTCTCCTCATATCTTGCGGTGCTTGGCGAAGCCCTGCTGGACTACCACTCTCCTCCATCACCACCACGCCGTTGTGCTGCTGTTGGATGGAGTCTTCCTCAACCTCTCCCTCTCTCCTTGCTGGATCAAGGCATGGGAGACGCCATCGGGCTGTACGTGTGTTGAACACGGAGGTGACGTGCGTTCGGCACTTGATCATCGGTGATTTGAATCACGACGAGTACGACTCCATCAACCCCGTTCACTTGAACGCTTCCGCTTAGCGATCTACAAGGGTATGTAGATGCACTCTCCTTCCCCTCATTGCTGGTTTCTCCATAGATAGATCTTCGTGACACGTAGGAAAATTTTGAATTTCTGCTACGTTCCCCAACACCTCAATGGCACCAAATTTCACTGTTGTGAATCTGAAAGCACAGCACACACATCAAGTCAGCAACAGTTTAATACATCACAAATCCTAGAATTTATAAAGGAGACATGTAAAACAAGTCAAGCGCAGCACAAATTACTTGAGAATCTGGCAAGCAACCTCGTCATTGAGTCAAACGATTATATTACTCACAACACAACACATGGGAATATGACAAAGCATGGCACTGTCCACAAACTTAACTTTGGCGAAAATTTCAGAGACACCAAACAAGGTGCAACCTTGGAAATATTTTGCTTCCATAATCTTGGCTATGAAACTGCTACAATATAGCCACAGAGAGCTTTTCCTTCTAACCAGCCAATAAGTAATTTAAACTGCAATAGGCCCAGCACCCTCTAGACCATATTTAAACTGACTACATATTTTCTTTGCGTTTGGGTCCTTTCTACTTAACATAATGGTACAACAGAGAAAGAAGTATGATGACAAATAAGGAACTAGTATAAGATACAAAATCCAGAAACAAAAGATACAAGATAGGAAAATTTTTGTTGCCATCAACTTGGCTATAAAATGTTTCATTATGGCCACAGTGAGGGACTTCCATTCTAAAAGAACAGATGTACTTATTTCCCACCAGTCAGTCTCCCATATACGCCTCCATTCTAAAAAAACAGATGTACTTAATTCCAACCAATGAGGGACTTCCATTCTAAATACTTAATTCCAACCAGTCAGGCTCCCATATACACCTCCATGATCTACCTATGTGCATACAGGGCAACCACATCACTATTTCACAAGTAACAACATCGGTTAAGGGGATTGGCAGAGTAGAAAATGGCCACAACGAGGACTATGATGCCGACGCACTTGCCATGGAAAAACAAGAGAAAAGTTTACTCAAAATATGCATCACTTTGATTATATGTCTCACAGTCACACCAACATGGCCGATAATATGAGATAAACTAAAGTGTACACTGATTGGAGGTCTGCTAAGCTAATATTATGGCTAATCATCACCAAAGATACCACCATACCGATTTATCCACATGTGCGCAACAACATCAAAATGGAAAAACAATAATATACATGCATCACATGTCTGTTGAAATTTAGCATGATTAAAGGCATGAGAGAGAGCGGAGCTGAGGAACTGCTAGCTTACCTGTGCTGGAGTAGAATAAGAGGCACCAGAGTGAGGGCCGGAGCAAGCTGACGGACACTCTGGTTATGTTCAACGAGATGGCCACCGTCACCAGGATCCCATGCCCCTGCATGTCCAGCTCCAGCTCCTTTGCAAACTCTTTAGTTAACCAAAAAGATGATGCTTTTAGTTACTAACTGTGACAAGAATGTAGCAGTATAAGAGGAGCAAAAATACAATTGGTAACTTTATAATCTCAAAAGGAAAAGCTTAATAGCTCTGCTTATTTTATTTGTATTTGGATGATTACTAACCAACTTGTGTGCTTTCATGAGTTGTTTTCGTCTACTGCAAGGAGGTTAATGATCAATACAGAGCTTAAGCTACTCAAATCACAAGGAGGTTACAATACTCAATCGTAGACACAATGCTTTTCATAGCAAAACAATTTACAATTTCTTCCACCAAATCATGCAGCATGGCGGCATGTATCTCTCTCCTTAGGATACATTAAGTTAGGCGCCTATCATCTCGAATGAGGCAGGCAAGATGATGTTAAATCCAACTAAAATACTTGACAAATGATGGTCCATTATGGGCACAGCAAATCATGGACAGCTCAAGAGCACTTCTCCGGTTAGGGTTAACCTCCCTCTCTAGATTCTACAAATGTGCTTTTACCATTCTCACCCTGGTGAGACAACATAAACCATAACCACTATAGCAGCCTTTAAAAATTGGACACATTTTGACAAAAATACTTAAGCTGACACACAGCATATGCGCAGGTCTTGACTAATACACAGATCAAGTTCTATGTAAAGAACAAGCAACTATGCATAATTGGAATACGCACCACCACCTTAGCAATTTACTATGGTTTGCAAATGCTACAATTCCATTACAAGAATTACAAATATACACCCTAGTGAGTTGAATGGATCACCGACAAGGAACAACAACCCAAGAAATAGAGCTTGAGCAGCTGCAACCAAGGAATTCGCTAAATTGGCCAGAAGGAAATCCTATAGGATTGCAGCAATAGAAAAATGCAACAGATTAAACACCTACTTCAGGGTTCAGGACATAGACCATATCAGCATGGTTCTAATGAGGAACAGAACAAAAATTGATTCATTAGAGGATGTTGCGAAGTAAGTTATGCAATGTAGAAAGAACATGCCAATCAGGCAATGCATTCAGACATAACGATTTCATTTTGTGAATAAACAAAAACCCATCCATCTGGAACATGAATGATTGACAGCCCTACAAACGCAATAGAACCACAAATGCATTATCATATTTTCTGCATATCTAACCCACATAATGTTTCTCACAAGGGACATGGAGGCCATGGAACTCGTATTTGCATGATACTGGTTTCAGGAGAGAAATGTGGTTGTATTCAAAATCTAGCCAAGAACAAGGCTATGTTCAAAATTAAAGGTTTTTTGGGTGGGAATTGGGAACATCTTAATGTGAAATACCTTATGGTCCACCCGCTTGTAGCTCCTCAAAACCAGCATTTCTGGCAAGGGCTGCGGCCTCGCCGCCACGGCACAGCTAACCATTGGCATTGCTCATTGAAGTATGTGACTCCACCATGAGCATGACAGCCATGGGTTCAGCCGTATCAACACGCAGCCTGCAGAAAGAGATTGTAAGGAACAGGTGCATTGCAGAACAAAAAGCACGTGAGGAAAGGTCCATGGTTCTAAAGAATGTAAACATGTATATTCAGGCATATAAACACTAAATAAGACACATACACTTGCTAACGGGATCAACTCGAGAACAGTTTAAGCAATATCGCTTACACTATCACATGCCTTGGTAAGAAGGGCTATAAATCAAGTACCCTCTAACTACACAGTAGCAACTAGACAAAACAGAAGGTTCCAGTACCACGATTCTTTATCAAACTCAAGATACCAGGAGGTAAAATCAAGTGTACTGCTCTTGATTCTAGAAATACATGTAACAGCCAAGGGAGCAAGGACTAGAGCAATAACAACATGTGAAAGTTTATATACTTCAATATCTTGCATTCTAGCTAGCATGCTCTCATGGTTTTCAACCACTTAATCAGATTGGTCATGCATAAGAACACATAAGGTCAAAATACCTACGAGGGGAGGTCCACGGGCAAAGTGGATGTCACCAAGCCAAGGACGGTCGCATCACAGCTCCTGCCTCTCCCAGCATACAACTCGCTCGCTAGACGACTGGATTCTTTGGCACTTGGTCCATGTGCCTAAGCTCAAAGGATTTCTTCTGCTGCTCCTAGGATAGACCCAATTGACACCTGCATTATAGCATGGCACATATAAGAACGTAGTTCAAAGAGTGGTAACTAGCTATGTAGCGAACATAGAGCAAGAGATACATTAAACATTAACCACATTATGAAAATATGGCACCAAACTCACAAGCGTAACAACATTTTCTCACCACTCACCAGTACCAATTAAGAAAACCGATGAAAGTGAACTCATTATAGTACTATAGTGAGAATGGCAAAATCCTGGCAATGCTACAAAACTAGCATACATGGTTTGGTTGTAAAATGAGCAAGTCAGAATCAGCCAAACAGTACTGGAATTATAGAAGACCACTTGTTGCAGCAAGGGAGATCATTAAGTGGGCATCTTTAGATATTTGCAAGAACAAAAGATTACTTGGTACAATTAATCATCATGCTAGCTAACAAACAGAACATGTATGTCTTCATGTAGTTACTAATAACTATGACAAGAATATAGCAGTATCAGAGGAGCAGAAATACAATTAATCAGATTTAGTTAATAGTCCAGTTTATCTATATGGTTAAATCTACAGGGCTAAGGAAATTATTCCTTTCATACCAAGAACTACACCCTGGGCAGTGGCATGCCACAATACTAAATGAGTATCAAACCCAAACAAACAACATATGCAGTAGCAAAAGATCTTAACCAGCACAGGGACTAATTTTGACAAGAGCATCACAAAAACAAATAGTGTGGTGGTCAGAAGAACACCACCACAGAACCAACCCTAAATCATTTACCCAGTTGCCAACACCACAATCGACCACGTCTCGATGGCTGGACCATCTCAAGGGGCAAGGATAAAGGAAGAAGACCAGTGACTCACCAGAACGAGGAAGCGGCAGCCACCGTTGTGGGCAAACCGTTGTCATCGTGCTGCGGGGAAATGTAGTGGCCAACGAGTCATAGTAGCCGGACATGGGTATGATGCGGCCACCGTCATCCTGTTGGTGTCAGCGCCAAAGCCGAAGGGACATAGCGGTGACCATCGTTCGGTCACGACCCCAGCAACCAAAACCAAGGTGTGGGGGCCACTGCTCAGCAATGCATGATGTGGCACACATGGATTCCAGCATTGAATCTAGGGTATCTTCACTGAAAACAACACACAAAGCATGTGCTGCATTAGATGGCATGAATCAACAAAACTACTTAAGCACACATGACACATGGATGCTAGGTTGGCAGCAATCAGCGTACCAAGTTACTCCCTCTGTTTCTAAATACAAGACCTTTAAGATATTCCAATATAGACTACATACAAATGTATATAGACGTATTTCACAGTGTAGATTCACTCACTTTGCTCTGTATGTAGTAACTCGGCATTGAAATCTCTAAAAGGTCTTATATTTAGGAACATAGGGGGTAGTTTACTAAGAAGTGGTTAATAAGCATGCAAAGCACTGCATTGGGTTACACATGTTAAAAGGAAGGCATTAGATATGCTCTCTAGCAAGTAACATTCAGATGATAGACTTAGTCAAAAGTATAATATTTCTGTTCATTAGATGCCAATGTAAGTGCTAATAAATAAGCTACGTGTATTGCTTTAAGATGCTAATCATACTAAAATGGATCCTGATATGTATCCTCGTATTCCATGGGGCAAAGAGAGCTACAGAAGTAGGCATCTGAAGGGCAATGGATTAAAATAATTACCCATAATGATACATTGTCCCCCTCTGTAGTATGAGCTGGTCAGGGTCCTAAATTCTGCCTATCTAGCTGCAAAGAAGGCGCACATTGTTAGTGAAATCAGAACTCAAGTGGAGAAATTCAGTAGACAGATAAGTAATAGTGTCGCGTTGAGGGATTAATTAATTCTATAAAACACTTCGGATCACATGTTATACATAACAACAAGAAGAGATCAAACTAGAAAGTGAATACGTGGATCACACTGTGGAGTCTATAGCAAGTGGTGAAAAATTAGCACGGCTCAATGGCCATGGGCAGAGAGAGAGAGAGAGAGAGAGAGGAGGAACCAGTGTCCTACCTCTGTAAGATCAATAGCTTGCGTTGTTGCTTTCATATGTTTATTTTGATATGTTCCTAGAGAAAACTGTGTTGAAAAATGTTAGTAGCAATGATGCGGATTGGATCCATGATCTGAGGTTTATCCTCATTGCTGCGCAGAAGAATTATGTCCTTGATGCACCGCTAGGTGACAAACCTATTGCAGGAGCAGATGCAGACGTTATGAACGTTTGGCTAGCTCAATATGATGACTACTTGATAGTTTTGTGCACCATGCTTTATGGCTTAGAATCGGGACTTCAAAGATGTTTTGAACATCATGGACCATATGAGATGTTCCAGGAGTTGAAGTTAATATTTCAAGCAAATACCCGAGTTGAGAGATATGAAGTCTCCAACAAGTTCTATAGCTAAAAGATGGAGGAGAATCGCTCAACTAGTGAGCATATGCTCAGATTGTCTGGGTACTTCAATCGCTTGAATCAAGTGGGAGTTAATCTTCCAGATAAGATAGTGATTGACAGAATTCTCTAGTCACCATCACTAAGTTACTAGAACTTCGTGATGAACTATAGTATGCAAGGGATGACGAAAACGATTCCCAAGCTCTTCATGATGCTGAAATCAACGAAGGTAGAAATCAAGAAAGAGCATCAAGTGTTGATGGTTAACAAGATCACTAGTTTCAAGAAAAGGGCAAAGGGAAAGGAAGGGAACTTCAAGTGGAAAGACAAGCAAGTTGTCACTCCCGTGAAGAAGACCAAAGCTGGACCAAAGCCTGAAACTGAGTGCTTACACTGCAAAGGAAATGGTCACTGGAAGCGGAAAATGCCCTGAATATTTGGTGGGTAAGAAGGATGGCAAAGTGAACAAGTGTATATTTGATATACAGGTTATTGATGTGTGCCTTACTAGTGTTTATAGTAGCCCCTAAGTATTTGATACTTGTTCGGTTGCTAAGATTAGTAACTCGAAACAGGAGTTACAGAATAAACAGAGACTAGTTGAAGGGAAAGTGACAATGAGTGTTGGAAGTAGTTCCAAGATTGATATGATCATCATCGCACACTCCGTATACTTTCGGGATTAGTGTGGAACCTAAATAAATGTTATTTGGTGTTTGTGTTGAGCATGAATATGATTTGATCGTGTTTATTGCAATACGGTTATTCATTTAAGTAAGAGAATAAATTGTTGTTCTGTTTACATGAATAAAACCTTATATGGTTACACACCCAATGAAAATGGTTCATTGGATCTCGATCGTAGTAATACACATATTCATAATATTGAAACCAAAAGATGCAAAGTTAATAATGATAGTGCAACTTATTTGTGGGACTGCCATTTAGATCATATTGGTGTAAAGCGCATGAAGAAACTCCATGCTAATGGGATTTTGGAATCACTTGATTATGAATCACTTGATGCTTGCGAACCATGCCTCATGGGCAAGATGACTAAAACTCCGTTCTCCGGAACAGTGGAGCAAGCAACTGACTTATTGGAAATAATACATACTGATGTATGCGATCCGATGAGTGTTAAGGCTCGCGGCGAGTATCGTTATTTTTTGACCTTCACAGATGATTTGAGCAGATATGGGTATATCTACTTGATGAAACATAAGTCTGAAACATTTGAAAAGTTCAAAGAATTTCAGAGTGAAGTGGAAAATCATCGTGACAAGAAAATAAGGTTTCTATGATCTGATCGCGGAGACAAATATTTGAAGTTACGAGTTTGGTCTTCAGTTAAAACAACGTGAAATAGTTTCACAAATTCATGCCACCTGGAACACCACATCATAATGGTGTGTCCGAACGTCATAACCGTACTTTATTGGATATAGTACAATCTATGATGTTTCTTACCGATTTACCAATATAGTTTTGGGATCATGCATTAGAGACAGCTGCATTCACGTTAATAAGGGGCACCATCTAAAGTCCGTTGAGACGACACAATATGAACTGTGGTTTAGCAAGAAACCCAAGTTGTCGTTTCTTAAAGTTTGAGGTTGTGATGCTTATGTGAAAAAGTTTCAACCTGATAAGCTCGAACCCAAATCGGAGAAGTGCGTCTTCATAGAATACCCAAAGGAAACTGTTGGGTACACCTTCTATCACAGATCTGAGGGCAAGATTTTCGTTGCTAAATTCGGATCCTTTCTAGAGAAGGAATTTCTCTCGAAAGAAGTGAGTGGGAGGAAAGTAGAGCTTGATAAGGTAATTTGTACCTTCTCCCGAATTGGAAAATAGTTCATCACTGAAACCAGTTCCAGTGATTCCTACACCAATTAGTGAGGAAGCTAATGATGATGATCATGAAACTTCAGATCAAGTTACTACAGAACCTCGTAGGTCTTCCAGAGTAAGGTCCGCACCAGAGTGGTACGGTAATCCTGTTCTGAAAGTCATGTTACTAGACCATGATAAACCTACGAACTATGAGGAAGCGATGATGAGCCCAGATTCCACGAAATGGCTTGAGGCCATAAAATCTGAGATATGATCCATGTATGAGAACAAAGTGTGGACTTTGGTGGACTTGCCCGATGATCGGCAAACCATAAGAAATAAATGCATCTTTAAGAGGAAGACGGACGTTGATAGTAGTGTTACTATCTACAAAGCTCGACTTGTCGCAAAAGGTTTTTTGACAAGTTCAAGGTGTTGACTACAATGAGATTTTCTCAACTGTAGTGATGCTTAAGTCTATCCGAATCATGTTAGCAATTGCCACATTTTATGAAATTTGGCAAATGGATGTCAAAACTGCATTCCTTAATGGATTTATTAAAGAAGAGTTGTATATGATGCAACCAGAAAGTTTTTTGTCAATCCTAAAGATGCTAACAAAGTGTGCAAGCTCCAGCAATCCATCAATGGACTGGTGTAAGCATCTCGGAGTTGGAATATACGTTTTGATGAGTTGATCAAAGCATATGGTTTAATACAGACTTTTGGAAAGGCATGTATTTACAAGAAAGTGAGTGGGAGCACTACAGCATTTCTGATAAGTATATGTGAATGACATATTGTTGATCGGAAATAATGTAGAATTATTCTGCAAAGCATAAAGGAGTGTTTTAAAGGAGTTCTTTAAAAGAAATACCTCAGTAAAACTACTTACATATTGAGCATCAAGATCTATTGAGATAGATTAAGACGCTTGATAAGATTTTTCAATGAATACATACCTTGATAAATTTTTGAAATAGTTCAAAATGGAACAGTCAAAGAAGGAATTCTTGCCTGTGTTGCAAGGTGTGAAATTGAGTAAGACTCAAGACCCGACCATGGCAGAAAATAGAAACAGAATGAAAAAATCATTCCCTATGCCTCAGTCATAGGTTCTATAAAGTATGCTATGCTGTGAACCAGACATATTGTATACCTTGCTCTGAGTTTGGCAAGGGAATACAATTTTGATCTAATAGTAGATCACTGGACAGCGGTCAAGAATATCCTTAGTAAGGACTAAGGAGATGTTTCTCGATTATGGAGGTGATAAAAGAGTTCGTTGTAAAAGTTACATCGGTGCAAACTTTTATACCGATACAGATGACTCTAGGTCTTAATCTGGATACATATTGAAAGTGGGAGCAATTAGCTAGAGTAGCTCCGTACAGAGCATTGTAGACATAGAATATTTGCAAAATACATACGGCTCTAAATGTGACAGACCCGTTGACTAAGCTTCTCTCACGAGCAAAACATGATCACACCTTAGTACTCTTTGGGTGTTAATCACATAAGCGATGTGAACTAGATTATTGACTCTAGTAAAACCCTTTGGGTGTTGGTCACATGACGATGTGAACTATGGGTGTTAATCATATACAGATATGAATATTGGTGTTAAATCACATGGTGATGTGAACTAGATTATTGACTCTAGTGCAAGTGGGAGACTGAAGGAAATATGCCCTAGAGGCAATAATAAAGTTATTATTTATTTCCTAATAATCATGATAAATGTTTATTATTCATGCTAGAATTGTATTAACCGGAAACATAATACATGTGTGAATACATAGACAAACAAAGTGTCACTAGTATGCCTCTACTTGACTAGCTCGTTAATCAAAGATGGTTATGTTTCCTAACCATGGACAAAGAGTTGTTATTTGATTAACGAGGTCACATCATTAGTTGAATGATCTGATTGACATGACCCATTCCATTAGCTTAGCACCTGATTGTTTAGTATGTTGCTATTGCTTTCTTCATGACTTATACATGTTCCTATGACTATGAGATTATGCAACTCCCGTTTTCCGGAGGAACACTTTGGGTGCTACCAAACGTCACAACGTAACTGGGTGATTATAAAGGAGCATTACAGGTGTCTCCAAAGGTAGATGTTGGGTTGGCGTATTTCGAGATTAGGATTTGTCACTCCGATTGTCGGAGAGGTATCTCTGGGCCCTCTCGGTAATGCACATCACATAAGCCTTGCAAGCACTGCAACTAATATGTTAGTTGTGAGATGATGTATTACGGAACGAGTAAAGAGACTTGCCGGTAACGAGATTGAACTAGGTATTGGATACCGACGATCGAATCTCGGGCAAGTAACATACCGATGACAAAGGGAACAACGTATGTTGTTATGCGGTCTGACCGATAAAGATCTTCGTAGAATATGTAGGAGCCAATATGGGCATCCAGGTCCCGCTATTGGTTATTGACCAGAGACGTGTCTCGGTCATGTCTACATTGTTCTCGAACCCGTAGGGTCCGCACGCTTAAGGTTACGATGACAGTTATATTATGAGTTTATGCATTTTTGATGTACTGAAGGTTGTTCGGAGTCCCGGATGTGATCACGGACATGACGAGGAGTCTCGAAATGGTCGAGACATAAAGATTGATATATTGGAAGCCTATGTTTGGACATCGGAAGTGTTCCGGGTGAAATCGGGATTTTACCGGGTTACCGGGAGGTTACCGGAACCCCCCGGGAGCCATATGGGCCTTCATGGGCCTTAGTGGAAAGGTGAAAGGGCTGCCCACCAGGGCTGCGCGCCTTCCCCCTTCCCCTAGTCCTATTAGGACTAGGAGAGGTGGCCGGCCACCCTTCTCCTCTTTCCCCTTTTGGGGATTCCTAGTTGGAATAGGATTGGAGGGGAGTCCTACTCCCGGTAGGAGTAGGACTCCTCCTGCGCCACCTCCTCCTGGCCGGCGCCTCCTCCCCCCCTTGGCTCCTTTATATACTGAGGCAGGGGCACCCCATAACACACAAGTTGATCCACGTGATCTATTCCTTAGCCGTGTGCGGTGCCCCCTGCCACCATATACCTCGATAATACTGTAGCAGAGTTTAGGCGAAGCCCTGCTGCTGTAGTTCATCAAGATCGTCACCACACCGTCGTGCTGACGAAACTCTTCCCCGACACTTTGCTGGATCGGAGTCCGGGGATCGTCATCGAGCTGAACGTGTGCTCGAACTCGGAGGTGCCGTAGTTTCGGTGCTTGATCGGTTGGATCGAGAAGACGTACGACTACTTCCTCTATGTCGTGTCATCGCTTCCGCAGTCGGTCTGCGTTGGGTACGTAGACAATACTCTCCCCTCGTTGCTATGCATCACATGATCTTGCGTGTGCGTAGGAAATTTTTTGAAATTACTACGAAACCCAACATGTTGCACCCCATGCTTCAATGTTCCAATGAGGCACCTGTGTGATCGATGGCCTAATATATGATGTGTGTTCTTTCTCACCATTGTACAGACGGGGGGAGGGGGGTTCATCGGAGAAAGCAAGATATGGAAAGTTTATGTACGAGAAACACAAAGTAAGTTTAGATAATGTTTACTTTAAAATTGTCGATTGGTAAGTTTCCCAACTTGGAATAAATAGCATGGTTCATCCCTAGCTGGTAAAATTGGATTATTTTTTAGTGGCAACTTATGTACAAGCATAAGGATGATTCATAGAAAGAATGTTAGGTATGATGCCCTACAAATTGTCTTAAAGCAGGAATAAAAGTATCCACCTTAAGGTACCAGGGATGAGTGAAAGGTGAAGTTTATCCTCGGGTTGTTTACATGTGCAACAATTTTTGCTAATATGCGGGGAGAACCTGCTAGCTCTCATGTCAGTGGGAAGAGCCTTTCTAAGGAGTTACCAAGCAAATGTTTGCACTCTGGGTGCCATGAGTTTCTACTTCCATACCTAATTAGGAATATTCTTAACCTATGTGGAAACCTGTCTTGGTTGATTGCTACGATTAGCCTCAACATCCTGCAAACAAAGCTTGTAAGTACTTTTATAGTTGCACTTGCCATTATGAGTGAGATCCCAGCACAAAATAGCATTGCTTTCATCCTTGATGAAAAGAGTGTTAATAATAACAGAAGCAATGGGTTCATAAAAGTGTGGTAGATTAGATCATAATTCCACTCTTTTTGGTTAGGTATCCAAAGATCATTTACCTTTACCAGATAGATGAAGTTGGCATCCTGCAAGATAAGATGGTCATACATAGCAGTCTAGGCAGAACAGCAGGGTGAGCTCCAGATAGAAATGCCCCCCATTAATATGATAGAAGGAACGAACTTTTTAATTTAGGCAACATTTTAATAACTGAGGTCTAAAAACTAGATTTTTTGGGATATTACTTGTAGCAGTCCAAATAGAAGAATCCCAAAAATATTTAGCATTAATAATGAAATGAAGATTGGAAGAAGGTGTTGGGGAACGCGGTAATTTCAAAAAAAATTCCTACGAACACGCAAGATCATGGTGATGCATAGCAACAAGAGGGGAGAGTGTTGTCCACGTACCCTCGTAGACCGTAAGCAGAAGCGTTATGACAACGCAGTTGATGTTGTCGTATGTCTTCATAATCGACCGATCCTAGTACCCAAAGTACGGCACCTCCGCGATCTGCACATGTTCGGCTCGGTGACGTCCCACAAACTCACGATCCAGCAGAGTGTCGAGGGAGAGCTTCGTCAGGACGATGGCGTGATGACGGTGATGATGATGCTACCGGAACAGGGCTTCGCCTAAGCACCTCTATGATATGACCGAGGTGGATTGTGGTGGAGGGGGGCACCGCACACGACTAAGGGATCAATGATCAACTTGTGGGTTCTAGGGTGCTCCCCTACTCCTTTATATAAAGGAGCAAGGGGGAGGCCGGCCGGCCTTGGGGCGCTCCAAGAAGGGGAGTAGTCCTCCTCCTAGTAGGAGTAGGACTCCCTCTTTCCTAGTCCAACTAGGAGAAGGGAGGGGAAAGGAAGGAGAGGAAGGGAAAGAGGGGCGCCGCCCCCCCTCCTTGTCCAATTTGGACTCCCAAGGGGGGGCGTGGCCATCCCTATGGTGAAGGAAATATGCCCTAGAGGCAATAATAAAGTTATTATTTATTTCCTTATTTCATGATAAATGTTTATTATTCATGCTAGAATTGTATTAACCGGAAACACAATACATGTGTGAATACATAGACAAACAGAGCGTCACTAGTATGCCTCTACTTGACTAGCTCGTTGAATCAAAGATGGTTAAGTTTCCTAGCCATAGACATGAGTTGTCATTTGATTAACGAGGTCACATCATTAGAGAATGATGTGATTGACTTGACCCGTTCCGTTAGCATAGCACTTGATCGTTTAGTTTGTTGCTATTGCTTTCTTCATGACTTATACATGTTCCTATGACTATGAGATTATGCAACTCCCGTTTACCGGAGGAACACTTTGTGTGCTACCAAGCGTCACAACGTAACTGGGTGATTATAAAGGTGCTCTACAGGTGTCTCCGAAGGTACTTGTTGGGTTGGCGTATTTCAAGATTAGGATTTGTCACTCCGATTGTGGGAGAGGTATCTCTGGGCCCACTCGGTAATGCACATCACATAAGCCTTGCAAGCATTGCAACTAATGAGTTGGTTGCGGGATGATGTATTACAGAACGAGTAAAGAGACTTGCCGGTAATGAGATTGAACTAGGTATTGAGATACCGACGATCGAATCTCGGACAAGTAACATACCGATGACAAAGGGAACAATGTATGTTGTTATGCGGTTTGACCGATAAAGATCTTCGTAGAATATGTGGGAGCCAATATGAGCATCCAAGTTCCGCTATTGGTTATTGACCAGAGACATGTCTCGGTCATGTCTACATAGTTCTCAAACCCGTAGGGTCCGCACGCTTAAAGTTTCGATGACAGTTATATTATGAGTTTATGAGTTTTGATGTACCGAAGGAGTTCGGAGTCCCAGATGAGATCGGGGACATGACGAGGAGTCTTGAAATGGTCGAGATGTAAAGATCGATATATTGGACGGCTATATTCGGACATCGGAAAGGTTCCGCGTGATTCGGGTATTTTTCGGAGTACCGGAGAGTTACGGGAATACGTATTAGGCCTTATTGGGCCATACGGGAAAGAAGGAAAAGGGCCTCAAGAGTGGCCGCACCCCTCCCCTTGGTTTGGTTCGAATTGGACTAGGGAAAGGGGGCGCCCCCTTCCTTCCTTCTCCTTTTCCCTTCCTCTTTTCCTATTCCATATGGGAGGTGGAATCCTACTAGGACTAGGGAGTCCTAGTAGGACTCCACACTTGGTGCGCCCCCTCCTAGGGCCGGCCTCCTCCTCCCTTGCTCCTTTATATATGGGGGCAGGGGGGCACCCCAAAGACACAACAATTGATCATTGATCTCTTAGCCGTGTGCGGTGCCCCCCTCCACCATAATCCTCGATAATATTGTAGCAGTGCTTAGGCGAAGCCCTGCGACGGTAGAACATCAAGATCGTCACCACGCCGTCGTGCTGACGAAACTCTTCCCCGACATTCTGGTGGATCGGAGTCCGGGGATCGTCATCAATCTGAACATGTGCTAGAACTCAGAGGTGACGTAGTTTCGGTGCTTGATCGGTCGGGCCATGAAGACGTACGACTACATCAACCGCGTTGTGCCAACGCTTCCGCTTTCGGTCTACGAGGGTACGTAGACAACACTCTCCTCTCTCGTTGCTATGCATCACCATAATCTTGCGTGTTCGTAGGAATTTTTTTGAAATTACTACGTTCCCCAACAGTGGCATCCGAGCCAGGTTTTATGTGTTGATGTAATATGCACGAGTAGAACACAAGTGAGTTGTGGGCGATATAAGTCATACTGCTTACCAGCATGTCACACTTTGGTTCGGCGGTATTGTTGGATGAAGCGGCCTGTCGTGGTTCTAAGCCTGACAGTAGAGTGGGGGTAGGTATTGAGAGGCAAGGTCCTAGCTATGGAGAGGTTGTAAGCACAAGGGATGTACGAGTTCAGGCCCTTCTCGGAGGAAGTAACAGCCCTACGTCTCGGAACCCGGAGGCGGTCGAGTGGATTATGAGTATATGAGTTACAAGGTGCCGAACCCTTCTGCCTGTGGAGGGGGGTGGCTTATATAGAGTGCGCCAGGACCCCAGCCAGCCCACGTAGGAGAGGGTTTAAGGTGAGTTAAGTCTGGGGCGTTACTGGTAACGCCCCACATAAAGTGCCTTTACTATCATAAAGTCTACTTGATTACAGGCCGTTGCAGTGCAGAGTGCCTCTTGACCTTCTGGTGGTCGAGTGAGTCTTCGTGGTCGAGTCCTTCAAGTCAGTCGAGTGTGTCCCTCGTTGGTCGACTGGAAGGCGACTTCTTCTAAGGGTGTCCTTGGGTAAGGTACTTAGATCAGGTCCATGACCCTACCCTAGGTACATAACCCCATCATTAGCCCCCGAATGGATTGAGGCTTCGAGTGAGGAAGGAGTTGATGTCGTTTCCGATTAACCTTTGTGCCCTGGTCGTGCGTTGTCCTGGACCAAAGAATCTCTTCGTTGACAGGGAGCAATTTGCCTTCAGTCGACTCGATCCATTCTATTTTTGCGTCGAGTGATCTTTCGGGCTTCGACGATCTCCGAGCGACGGATCGCCGGAAACACCGCGTCTGACAGACTGATTTGTTGTTCGCGGATTCCGCGGGATGCGAAATTTGGGGACGCGCGCGAAGCGGGGCGGACCGCGGCGTTCGGATGGGACGGGGCATAGACGCCTCGATCTCCGCGCCGCCTTTTTCGCCACGTATCCAGTCTGCATAACTGCTCCCAGATATGATTAGATCGACGGGCCCACCTGTCATCCACTCGGAAGGGACCTTATAAATGTGCCCGGCGAGGATTTCTGTGCTGCGCCTCAGCATTCTCTCCCTCTCTCTGCTTCCTTCTTCTCCGCCCAGCGTGCTCGCTCTCGCCCCCGCACCACTTCCCTTCGCGCATCTCGCCGGCGACCATGGCCAAGGAGAAGACGGCGGCGCTGGAGCGCGCAAAGAAGGCGTCGGCGTCGGAGAAGGCGAAGGGGAGATCCACCAGCCGCGGAGGGTCCTCGTCCAGATCCCGTCTGCCGAAGGGCTGGGTCCAAGGAGACTGGATCCAGTCGACCATCACAGAGAAGGACCTCCTCGACATGGCCAACGAGGGCTTGATCCCTCACGGAGCTGCGAGGCTTCCGGGGAAGGAGTGGCAGCCTCAGCCAGAAGAGGGTGAGTGTGTGCTTTTGGCTACTCATGTTGATCGTGGGTTTTCCTTGCCGCCGAGTGTTTTCTTCCGTGGCTTCTTGAATTTCTTCGGAGCGCAGCTTCACCACTTTACCCCAAACTCCATTGCCTATCTTGCTGCATTCGTGTCCATGTGTGAGGGTTTCTTGGGCTGTCGACCGCACTGGGGTTTGTTCAAACATATATTCACGTGTCGCTCTCAGACCGTGAAGAAGGCGAGCCCAGGTGATGAGAGAACCCGAGTCGTCCAAATGTGTGGGGGTCTGGGGATCCAGGTGAGGAATAAGAGCACCTTCCCGCCCATGACCTTTCCCGAGTCCGTCAGAGGCTGGCAGTCGACTTGGTTCTACTGCCAGGTCCAGTCGACGCCAGGGCAGTCGAGTGGACTCCCTCCGTTTACCATGGACCGAGTGAACAAGCCCTCCCCTCTGAAGCTGATTCCGGAGGAGAAAGCTGACGTGAAGATGTTGATGGAGCGCGTGGTGCAGTTGGTTCGGGAGGGAGTGACGGGCATGGACCTCCTGGAGGTCTTCCTCAGGCGTCGCATCCAGCCCCTTCAGTTCCGGAGCCACTGCATGTGGTTGTACTGTGGGACCGAAGACGAGACTAGAGTCCATCCAGAAGCAGTCGACGACGTCACTCTGGAAAGATGGATGGTAGCCGTTACCGGAAACAAGGATAACCCACGCGGAGCCAGAAGGATTCCTCCACTCGACCACAACAGCGACCCAAACAAGGTACACTTGCCCTGCTCTCCACTGCGCTCTTGTCGCATTCATTTCTGTTTACCCTGCCGACTGGTCGACTGATCCTTGTCTGGACATCTGCTAGGCCCTCACCGAGCTGTACTCGATGCCCAATGGGGCACAAGCTTCGACTGAGGAGGGCGAGGCGAGCGGGGGCGAGAGCCAGGAAGAGGAGGAATGGGACTCGGATGTTGCAGAGGATGATGACGACGATGATGATGATGACGGTGATGAAGATGACGTCGAGGACGAGGAAGAAGAGGAGGAGGAGGTCGTACCACCGCGCTCAGAAAGGCGGTCGAAGCTTGTCCACGACCCTTCGACCGAACGTGGTAAGGGGGTTGCGACCGCCACTCAGTCGACCAAGCGCCCTCGGACCACCTCTCCGGTGCCGACTGAAAAGGCGCCGAAGCAGCCCAGGGCGGCCTCGTCGAAGCCGATCAAGCTCCTGCCGAAGATGAAGGTGTCCATCCCCACCATATCAGGGTAACCGTGCTGCTCATATTTTCTTATTTTGTGTGAACTTTGTCTCTGGTCGACGCTGAAGTTAGTCGACTGATCCTTTGGAGTTGCAGTGCTGCTACTTCTGAAACCTCGGCCCGGGCTGATGACCACGAGATGGAGGACGCAGCAACTTCGAACCCAGGTACTGTATTCTTAACGCCGTTCTTAGTCGACTGACTCGCGATCTCTGATCCTGATTCTTCTCCGCAGCTCCACCCAATACTGTTATCAATCTTCCTGATGATGATGAGGATGAAGAGCCGCTGAAGCGCAGGAGGAGTCGGAAAGCGTCCGCCAGTAAGGTGCCTCAGGATGTGACGGCGCCTGAGATTCTGACTGTGGAGGAAGAGAACACCACTCGACACACGGTGTCCTTCGCAAATCCACTGACGAGTGCTCAGCAGCCCTCCCTCTTCACGACGCACCACGTCCCAGAGGACCAAGCTGGCGCAGCGAAGGAGGCGATACGCCAGGCGGGACTCATGATGGAGCAGCTGAAGACCATCCGGGACGCGAGCCAGGCAGCTTATGACGCCAGTTCTGCCCTCCAAAGCAATGTTCAGGTCAGTCGACCACCGTTTGTTCTGTTGGATATGCTGCCAAAAACTTTTCCTTTCCGGAATTTATAGTAGTCACCCAGTGGGTGTTGTCGATTGAGCTCCGTATTAGCGGGGGCACGCTGAGTGCACCCGCTGGGTGTAGTCCCCAAGGCTAAGGTCGACTGCTGGCAGTCGGCCTTAGGCTTTATGATGTCAATTTTTCTGTCAGTCGACTATGTCGACTGGATTTCACAAACCGGTGGGGGCACGCTGAGTGCACCCACTGGGTGTAGTCCCCGAGACTGTGGTCGACTGCTTGCAGTTGATCACAGTCTTAGAGAATACATCTTCCTTTTTTTTGAGGTCGCCTGGTCGACTTTGTCTTCAACAGGATTAGTGGGGGCACGCTGAGTGCACCCACTGGGTGTAGTCCCCGAGACTACGGTCGAATGCTTGTATTCGGCTGTAGTCTTAGAAACGTGAGTTTTTCCCTTTTTCACTCGGAAGTGAATTATATTTGACATTTAGTCGATTGGTTCTTCGCAGAACTCTTGTGATCTTGTGGCTCGCTACTCAGAGCTGGAACACAAGCATACTCAAGTCGAGCTGAGCTTGAAGCTGGTTCAGGAGAAGCTGACAAAGGCAAAGGAGGAGACCGAAGGTATGTTTGGTGAGACCCTGACGACTGCTTTTCCCCTTGCTTGTTTCAAAATCTGATCTTGCTGTAACTTGCAGGTAAGGTAAGGGAGGCCCAACAGAAGAAAGACCTTGAGCTAGCTGAGAAGATCAAGCTTGCTGACGAGAAGTTAGCTTCAGTCACCAAGCTCGAACAAGACAATACCAATCTGAAAGCTGCTCTTGGGATTGCCAACAAGGAGGTCAGTCGACTGAAAACTGATAAAGCTGCCCTGACCGACCAAGTCGCCAAATTGACTGGGAAGAAAACTGATCTGGAGGCCTTCCTGAGTGGACTTGCCAAGAAGCTGTTTCTTATGCTTGAAGGTAAACCTCTATGCTTGGCAGACATTTCCAATTGTGATTTTTCCATTCGACCATCTCCTTGACTTAGTGATCACCCTTGCAGAATTTTGTCAAAACTTTGAAGAAGAAACTAGCCGGCTGGAGCCAAACCTCGACCCCGTCAATTCTCCGGTGAACGATGAAGTTGCCATGGATGTTCTCCGACTGGAGTCCCGTGTTGCAGCTGTCGTGGACTATCTCGCAAGGCTGAAGGCCGCCACATCTCGCATCGACTCGACGCTTTGGCCTGAGGAGACACTTCAGAATGACCTTGAATCGCTGATGGCCCGGTTGAACACGATCCCTGGTCGAGTGCAGGAATGGAAGAAGTCCTCGGCTCGGTGTGGTGCAGATGTTGCTCTGTGTCTTGCCCGAGTCCACTGTAAGGATGCACGAGAAGAGAAGCTGGCGGCCCTTCGGGTGGCCAATACCAAGAAGCACGACTTCAGGTCCTTTATGGAAACTTTCCTTGCAGCTGCCACTCGGATCGCCGACGGAATTGACCTTGATGAATTCGTTGCTCCTTCCAGCCCTCCACAGGAGGGGTAAAAAACTTCTTCTGGCTCGACGCTTTTAAATTTGCCTCGGTATGCCGAGTGGAATTGTAACCGATAAACCTTAACAGGCTTAACGCCTGAGCACTCTCGGTTCCTTTAGATATCGATTCAAACTTGAATTTGGTGCTTGAATATGATTGCCTTTGGCTCGAAATGTCTTTTGCAGGTTCAAAGCAAGGCGCCTTTACTGCAATCGACTTATTCTTCAGTCCACTTAGGCGAGCACTGGGCTGCAGCTAAGCCCCCGAGTGAGAGGTTTACTCTTCACTCGGCAGGATTTTGATAACTTAGGCGAGTGCTTGGACTGCAGCTAAGCCTCCGAGTGAGAGGGTTGCTCTACACTCGGTAGGATTTTGATAACTTAGGCGAGTGCTTGGACTGCAGCTAAGCCTCCGAGTGAGAGGGTTGCTCTACACTCGGTAGGATTTTGATAACTTAGGCGAGTGCTTGGACTGCAGCTAAGCCCCCGAGTGAGAGGGTTGCTCTACACTCGGTAGGATTTTGATAACTTAGGCGAGTGCTTGGACTGCAGCTAAGCCCCCGAGTGAGAGGGTTGCTCTCACTCGGTAGGATTTTGATAACTTAGGCGAGTGCTGGACTGCAGCTAAGCCTCCGAGTGAGAGGGTTGCTCTACACTCGGTAGGATTTTGATAACTTAGGCGAGTGCTTGGACTGCAGCTAAGCCCCCGAGTGAGAGGGTTGCTCTACACTCGGTAGGATTTTGATAACTTAGGCGAGTGCTTGGACTGCAGCTAAGCCCCCGAGTGAGAGGGTTGCTCCTCACTCGGTAGGATTTTTGTAACTTAGGCGAGTGCTTGGACTGCAGCTAAGCCCCCGAGTGAGAGGGTTGCTCTACACTCGGTAGGATTTTATAACTTAGGCGAGCGCAGGGCTGCAGCTAAGCCCCGAGTGAGAGGCTGCTCTACCACTCGGTAGGATTTTGATAACTTAGGCGAGCACAGGGCTGCAGCTAAGCCCCCGAGTGGAAGGCTGGCTTACCACTCGGTAGGATTTTGATAACTTAGGCGAAACAGATTCGCAGCTAAGCCTCCGAGTGGGAGTCTGGCTCGCCACTCGGTAGGATTTTTACAAACTTAGGCGAAACGGATTCGCAGCTAAGCCCCCGAGTGGAAGGCTGGCTTACCACTCGGTAGGATTTTGATAACTTAGGCGAAACAGATTCGCAGCTAAGCCTCCGAGTGGGAGTCTGGCTCGCCACTTGGTAGGATTTTTACAAACTTAGGCGAAACGGATTCGCAGCTAAGTCACCCACTGAGGGGAAATTTTATTGGACAAAAATAAAAAGCGACAGAAATTATGGAGGGACTATGACACTATTATTTTGAGGTCCATGAACTACAGAAGTACTTTATTGCAACTCATCCGAGTGATAAAACTTAAGTGTAAAATGGGCGGAGTAGCTCCGCGTTCCAAGCTCGGGGCTCGTCGATATTATGCTCGACGTTGTAAAGACGGTACGCCCCGTTGTGGAGAACCTTGGTGACGATGAAGGGGCCTTCCCAAGAAGGAGCAAGCTTGTGTGGTTTGTGCTGATCCACTCGGAGAACCAAATCTCCTTCCTGGAAGGCTCGACCTCTCACATTTCTGGCGTGGAAACGATGCAAATCTTGTTGGTAGATGGTCGACCGGATCAGAGCCATCTCCCTTTCTTCCTCTAAAAGGTCGACTGCGTCTTGCCGCGCTTGTTCAGCCTCTGCTTCGTTGTAGATTTCAACTCGAGGAGCATTGTGGAGAAGATCACTCGGCAAGACTGCTTCAGCTCCGTAGACCAAGAAGAATGGAGTTCTTCCGGTCGACCGATTAGGTGTGGTCCGCAGTCCCCAGAGTACTGAGGGAAGTTCGTCGACCCAAGCTCCAGCCGCGTGTTTGAGATCACGCATCAGTCGAGGCTTCAATCCCTTAAGAATCAGTCCATTAGCTCGCTCTGCTTGTCCATTCGACTGCGGATGGGCGACTGAAGCGTAGTCGACCCGTGTGCCCTGGGAGTTGCAGAAAGCTCTGAATTCCTCTGAGTCAAAGTTCGACCCATTATCCGTAATGATGCTGTGTGGGACTCCATATCTGAATATTAGTTCCCTGATGAAGCTTACAGCAGTACCGGTGTCAAGGCTCTTGATTGGTTTAGCCTCGATCCACTTGGTGAACTTGTCGACTGCCACCAGTACATGCGTGAAGCCACTTCGTCCTGTTCTCAAAGGACCGACCATGTCCAATCCCCATACTGCGAAAGGCCAGACGAGTGGAATGGTCTTCAGAGCCGACGCAGGCTTGTGTGACATATTCGAGTAGAATTGACATCCCTCGCACTTATCCACTATCTCTTTTGCCATCTCATTCGCCTTTGGCCAGTAAAATCCGGCTCGGTATGCTTTGGCCACGATGGTCCGAGAGGACGCATGATGACCACAGGTCCCCGAGTGAATATCATTGAGGATGAGTCGACCTTCTTCTGGTGTTATGCACTTCTGACCAACTCCAGTCGCGCTTTCTCTGTATAATTGTCCTTTGATTACGGTAAAGGCCTTAGATCGACGGACGATCTGTCGAGCCTCTTCCTCATCCTCCGGGAGCTCTTTCCTCAGGATATATGCGACATACGGAATCGTCCAGTCGGGAATGACCACCAAAACCTCCATGATCAAGTCGACCACCGCTGGGACTTCAACTTCAGTCGGATCTGTGGCACTCTTGGGCTGTGGAGTTTCTTCGGTGAAAGGATCCTCTTTGACTGACGGAGTGTGTATATGCTCCAAGAACACACCACTCGGAATGGCTTCTCTCTTGGAACCTATCTTTGCTAGATCATCAGCTGCTTGATTTTTCAGTCGGGGTATATGATGGAGCTCCAACCCCTCGAACTTCTTTTCCAGCTTCCTCACTGCACTGCAGTATCCAGTCATGGCTGGGCTTCTCACGTCCCACTCTTTCATCACCTGATTGACCACTAAATCCGAGTCGCCATAGACCATCAGGCGACGGACGCCGAGTGAAATGGCCATGCGCAACCCATATAAGAGGGCTTCATATTCTGCCTCATTGTTGGAGGAATCAAAGTGAATCTGGAGCACATATCTGAGCTTATCTCCTCTGGGGGAAACCAGGACAACCCCAGCACCGGAACCATTCAACATCTTAGAGCCATCAAAAAACATGGTCCAATGCTCCGAGTGAACTTCAGTCGGCTGCTGCTGTTCAATCCACTCGGCAAGGAAATCTGCTATTGCCTGGGACTTAATGGCTTTCTTTGCCTCAAACTTGATATCAAGGGGAAGAAGTTCAATCGCCCATTTGGCCACTCGACCAGTTGCATCTCTGTTGTGCAAAATCTCTGATAGTGGAGCGTCGCTGACGACTGTGATGGAATGATCAGAGAAATAATGAGCAACCTTCTTTGTGGTCATGTATATTCCATACACAAGCTTCTGATAATGAGGATATCTCTGCTTGGATGGAGTCAAGACTTCAGACAAATAATACACTGGGCGCTGAACTTTGAGAGCTTTTCCTTCTTCTTCCCGCTCGACCGTTAGCACAGTACTGACGACTTGTCCTGTGGCTGCGATATAGAGCAACAGAGGCTCTTTGCTGATTGGAGCAGCAAGCACCGGCTGGGTGGAGAGCAGAGCTTTTAGCTCGGCAAACGCTGCATCAGCTTCTGGAGTCCACTCGAACTTGTCTGTCTTCTTCATCAGTCGGTAAAGAGGTAATGCCTTTTCACCGAGTCGTGAGATGAATCGACTTAATGCGGCCAAGCATCCAGTAAGCTTCTGGACATCATGCACTCGCACAGGGCGTTTCATTCGGAGAATAGTGCCAATCTTCTCTGGGTTAGCGTCGATTCCCCGTTCGGAAACGAGAAAACCGAGTAACTTGCCACCAGGAACTCCAAATGTGCACTTTGATGGATTGAGCTTGATATCATACCTTCTGAGGTTGGCAAATGTTTCGGCGAGGTCAGCGAGCAGGTCGGAACCTTTTCGCGACTTGACAACGATATCATCCATATAAGCTTCCACATTCCGACTGATTTGAGTGAGTAGACACTTCTGAATCATTCGCATAAATGTGGCTCCGGCATTCTTGAGGCCGAATGGCATGGTGATATAGCAGAAGCACCCGAATGGAGTGATGAAAGCTGTTTTTACCTCGTCGGGCCCGTACAGACGGATCTGGTGGTACCCGGAGTAGGCATCTAAAAAAGATAACCTCTCACATCCCGCGGTCGAGTCAACAATTTGATCTATGCGAGGGAGAGGAAAATGATCTTTCGGGCAGGCCCGGTTGATGTGCTTGAAATCAATGCACATTCGGAGCGACTTGTCCTTCTTAGGAACCATGACGACATTAGCGAGCCACTCGGAGTGGTATATCTCTCGGATAAATCCTGCCGCCAACAGTCGAGCCACTTCTTCGCCAATGGCTTTTCTCTTCTGGACGGCGGACCGCCGAAGATGCTCTTTGACTGGTTTTGCAGATGAGTCGACTCTTAGGCGATGCTCAGCCAGTCCCCTGGGAACACCTGGCATGTCAGCGGGCTTCCATGCAAAAATGTCCCAGTTCTCACGGAGGAACTGGATGAGCGCTTCTTCCTATTTTGGGTCGAGTGTCGTGGAGATGCGGGTCGGAGCTGCTTCGGGGTCGGTCGGGTGAATGTGAACAGGCTTCGTCTCACCGGACGACTGGAATGCAGACTCTGTGGCGGGCTTCTTGGATCGCAGCAAGTCACTCGGATCTGCGTTTTGCTTGTATTCTTCGAACTCGACTGCTGTCACCTGGGAATCGGCAATCTTGGAGCCCTTCTGAAAGCACTCTTCTGCCTTTTTCCTATCACCGGTGACAGTGATCACTCCTTTGGGACCGGGCATCTTCAATTTGAGGTATACGTAGCATGGTCGAGCCATGAACCGCGCGTAAGCTGGTCTCCCCAAAATGGCATGATATGCACTCTGAAAATCCACGACCTCAAACGTCAACTTTTCTTTGCGAAAATGCTTTGAATCGCCAAACACCACGTCCAAAGCTATCTGGCCGAGTGACTCGGCCTTCTTCCCTGGTATAACTCCATGAAAGCTCATGTTACTAGTGCTCAGTCGGGACATCGGAATGCCCATACCTTTCAATGTGTCTGCATACAATAAGTTCAGCCCACTTCCACCATCCATCAGCACCTTTGTCAGTCGAGTGCCTTCGACAACTGGATCGACCACCAAAGCTTGCCTCCCAGGGGTGGCAATATGAGTCGGGTGATCAGATTGGTCGAATGTGATGGGTGTTTGAGACCACTTCAGATAATTTGCTTTTGCGGGGGCAACCATGTTCACCTCTCGGTTAATCACTTTCAGTCGACTTCTGCTTTCCACATCTGCAAAGATCATCAGAGTGGAGTTGATATGCGGATATCCTTCCTCACTGTCCTCCTTGTCTTCGGCCTTGTCCGACTCCTTCTCCTTGTCCTTAGACTGTTTTCCCTGAAACTGCTGGATCAGGAGTCGACATTGGCGAGTGGTGTGCTTCGGGTAAATGATATTCCCCTCTTCGTCTTTCTTCGTGTGAATGTGACATGGCATATCCATCACGTCGTTCCCTTCTTTATCCTTTACCTTCTTGGGGTTCCAGGATCCTTTTGGTTTCCCCTTAAACTTTCCTTGAGTCACGGCCAGAGCCTCTCCAGGAGCTGCCGGTTCAGCCTTCCGCTTCTGTTTCCGACTGGTGTTTCCTTTTTCCGACTGACTCGGCTTGTGCTTGCCGCTTCGGAGTCGGTCTTCTTCTTCGCCGTTGGCGTACTTGGTAGCAATCTCCATCATCCGACTCAAGGTCATGTCACCGGTTCGACCAAACTTCAAACTCAGTTCTCTGTTCTTGACACCATCTTTGAAGGCGCAGACTGCCTGATGATCGGACACATTCTCCACAGTGTGGTGCAAAGTGATCCACCTCTGAATATACTCTCTGAGAGTCTCATTAGTTTTCTGCACGCAGACTTGCAACTCTGTCAATCCAGCTGGTCGCTTGCAAGTTCCTTCAAACGTTCTGATGAACACTCGGGACAGATCTTCCCAAGTGTAAATGCTGCTAGGAGGTAATTGAGTCAACCATGCCCTGGCAGAACCTTCCAGCATGAGGGGCAAGTGCTTCATGGCCACTTCGTCGTTCCCACCACCAATCTGAACTGCCACTCGGTAGTCTTCAAGCCAAGTTTCAGGCTTTGACTCACCAGTGAACTTGCTGACTCCTGTTGCCAACCTGAAATTGGGAGGGATAACTGCGGCTCTGATAGCCCTGCTGAAACATTCAGGGCCAGAAACATGCACTCGACTGCTTGTGGGTACATCTCTGTCGAGTGCACCTCGATGGGCTCTGTTCCGGTCGACCAACCCTTGCACGATAATGGATCGCGCGTCGAAGCCTGGTTCTCTGGGGTCGACTGGAACCCTACGCCCTGTACTGTACTGACGCCTATCATCTGGCTGCCGAGGAGCGTAAGACCCACCCCTCGGAGGGGAATAGGGCACTCGACGCCTGTCATCTCGGTCGAGTCTGTCGTCATATTGATCTCGCCGATTCCCGCGCCCTTCGCGCCGCGGAGGCGATCTGGGGCTGTGCGCCGACTGAACCGTATTCACAGTGACGGATCGACTGTGAATTCTGTTGCGCGACTGAGACACGGCTGAATTCTGATCTCCTGCTGCCCGGAGTAGATCCCTGATCTGCAGCAAACCTCTGCCAGCTTCCGACTGCGAAGGCTGGATGGACTCTGCTATACGGGTCGCAGCTGCTAAATTCTGAATTGGGGTTCGATATACCTGAGTCGGCGGGAAGAGTTGACGTCGACTGGTGTCGGGAACTCGTTGCCGCGCGCGCTCGTCGAGTGCTCGCTGAAGGTTCTCCAGTCGAGTGCGCTCGGCCAAATTGGCCAGACGCGCCTCCTCCAAGGCACGAGCCTCGGGGGTTTCTCCTGCGATGGGAATACGCAGGGGATCCTCGTTCCTGCGGCGAAGTTCCTCTCTTTGCAGAGAGTCGAGTGGCTCGGGCTGGTACTCTTCGTAGCCTCGTGTAGGGTCGCCGCCGTCACCTGCTCCACCACCACGGGCGAAGCCAGGGGGACTGTGGGGCCCGTCGACCATCAAGATTTCCGCCGCTGGATCACTGCTACCGCACTCGGATGCAGTCTCTACGGAGCCAGTCGACTGATCGAACAAGCCGTAGAGAGGTTCGTCGGGCTCGATTGCCGCAACTTGGGTGGTGGCCGATTGGCGAGCCACCGCGTGCCTCACCCATCGCTGAAGCCTCGACCGGCCTGAGCGCTTGCGCTGGCGGGAGACCGGGAGGGTGGACGATAAAGGAGCCGACCGATACTGGGTCGACGGTTGCCGCAGCAGAACGCCACGGACACATGCGCGAAAATGCGTCGCACCGCGGACGGGGAGCGCATCCACGTCGAGTGGAGCCTCCTGGAGCCATGTGGAGTCGTCGGCGATGAAGGCGAGAGTGCCGAGACGGATCTCTTGACCCTCGACCAAAACTCCAGCAGACACCATGATGAAAGTACTCGGAAGAATCGCAACTTCTCCACAAAATCGCTAAAACACCTGCCCCACGGTGGGCGCCAACTGTCGTGGTTCTAAGCCTGACAGTAGAGTGGGGGGTAGGTATTGAGAGGCAAGGTCCTAGCTATGGAGAGGTTGTAAGCACAAGGGATGTACGAGTTCAGGCCCTTCTCGGAGGAAGTAACAGCCCTACGTCTCGGAACCCGGAGGCGGTCGAGTGGATTATGAGTATATGAGTTACAAGGTGCCGAACCCTTCTGCCTGTGGAGGGGGGTGGCTTATATAGAGTGCGCCAGGACCCCAGCCAGCCCACGTAGGAGAGGGTTTAAGGTGAGTTAAGTCTGGGGCGTTACTGGTAACGCCCCACATAAAGTGCCTTTACTATCATAAAGTCTACTTGATTACAGGCCGTTGCAGTGCAGAGTGCCTCTTGACCTTCTGGTGGTCGAGTGAGTCTTCGTGGTCGAGTCCTTCAAGTCAGTCGAGTGTGTCTCTCGTTGGTCGATTGGAAGGCGACTTCTTCTAAGGGTGTCCTTGGGTAAGGTACTTAGATCAGGTCCATGACCCTACCCTAGGTACATAACCCCATCACGGCCCGGACTGACATTACGCGTACGCTTACGCGAGACTGGTTTTACCGCCGTGCTATGCACACAGGTGACTAGCGGGTGTCAGTTTCTCCAACATTAGTGGAACCGAGTGTGGCTACGCCCGGTCCTTGAGAAGGTTAAAACATCACTAACTTGACAAACTATTATGGTTTTCGATGCGTAGGTAAGAACGGTTCTTGCTCAGCCCGTAGCAGCCACGTAAAACTTGCAACAACAAAGTAGAGGACGTCTAACTTGTTTTTGCAGGGCATGTTGTGATGTGATATGGTCAAGACGTGATGAGATATAAGTTGTTGTATAAGATGATCATGTTGTGTTGAAGTTATCGGCAACTGGCAGAAGCCTTATGGTTGTCCCTTTATTGCATAAGATGCAAGCGCCAAATAATTGCTTTACAATTATCGCTATGCGATAGCAATAGTTGCAAGAGCAATAATTGGTGAGACGACCATGTGACGACACATTGATATAGATCAAGATGATGGAGATCATGGTGTCATGCCGGTGACGATGGAAATCATGACGATGTTTTGGAGATGGAGATCAAAGGCACAAGATGATGATGGCCATATCATGTCACATATTTTGATTGCATGTGATGTTTATCTTTTATGCATCTTATCTTGCTTTAATTGACGGTAGCATTATAAGATGATCTCTCACTAATTTTCAAGATAAAAGTGTTCTCCCTAAGTATGCACCGTTGCCAAAGTTCGTCGTGCCCAGACACCACGTGATGATCGGGTGTCATAAGCTCTACGTCCATCTACAACGGGTGCAAGCCAGTTTTGCACATGCAGAAATACTCGGGTTAAACTTGACAAGCCTAGCATATGCAGATATGGCCTTGGAACACTGGAGACCGAAAGGTCGAGCGTGAATCATATAGTAGATATGATCAACATAATGATGTTCACCATTGAAAACTACTCCATTTCACGTGATGATCGGTTATGGTTTAGTTGATATGGATCACGTGATCACTTATATGATTAGAGGGATGTCTATCTAAGTGGGAGTTCTTAAGTAATATGATTAATTGAACTATAATTTATCACGAACTTAGTCCTGGCAGTATTAGCATATCTATGTTGTAGATCAATAGCTCGCGTTTAGCTCCCCTGTTTTATTTTTGATATGTTCCTAGAGAAAACTAAGTTGAAAAATGTTAGTAGCAATGATGCGGATTGGATCCGTGATCTGAGGTTTATCCTCATTGCTGCACAGAAGAATTATGTCCTTAATGCACCGCTAGGTGACAGACATATTGCAGGAGCAGATGCAGACGTTATGAACGTTTGGCTAGCTCAATATGATGACTACTTGATAGTTTAGTGCACCATGCTTAACGGCTTAGAATCGGGACTTCAAAGACGTTTTGAACATCATGGACCATATGAGATGTTCCAGGAGTTGAAGTTAATATTTCAAGGAAATACCCGAGTTGAGAGATATGAAATCTCCAACAAGTTCCATAGCTAAAAGATGGAGGAGAATAGCTCAAGCAGTGAGCATGTGCTCAGATTGTCTGGGTACTACAATCACTTGAATCAAGTGGGAGTTAATCTTCCAGATAAAATAGCGATTGACAGAATTCTCTAGTCACCATCACCAAGTTAGTAGAACTTCGTGATGAACTATAGTATGCAAGGGATGATGAAAATGATTCCCGAGCTTTTCATGATGATGAAATCGATGAAGGTAGAAATCAAGAAAGAGCATCAAGTGTTGATGATTAACAAGACCACTAGTTTCAAGTAAAGGGCAAAGGGAAAGAAAGGGAACTTCAAGAAGAACGGCAAGCAAGTTGCTGCTCAAGTGAAGAAGCCCAAGTCTGGATCTAAGTCTGAGACTAAGTGCTTCTACGGCAAAGGGACTGGTCACTAGAAGCGGAAACACCCCAAGTATTTGGCGGATAAGAAGGATGGCAAAGTGAACAAGCTATATTTGATATACATGTTATTGATGTGTACCTTACTAGTGTTTATAGTAGCCCCTGGGTATTTGATACTTGTTCGGTTGCTAAAAATTAGTAACTCGAAACAGGAGTTACAGAATGAACAGAGACTAGTTAAGGGTGAAGTGACGATGTGTGTTGGAATTGGTTCCAAGATTGATATGATCATCATCGCACACTCCCTATACTTTCGGGATTAGTGTTGAACCTAAATAAGTGTTATTTGGTGTTTGCGTTGAGCATGAATATGATTTGATCATGTTTATTGCAATACGGTTATTCATTTAAGTAAGAGAATAAATTGTTGTTCTGTTTACATGAATAAAACCTTCTATGGTCATACACCCAATGAAAATGGTTCGTTGGATCTCGATCGTAGTGATACACATATTCATAATATTGAAGTCAAAAAGATGCAAAGTTAATAATGATAGTGCAACTTATTTGTGGCACTGCCGTTTAGGTCATATTGGTGTAAAGCGCATGAAGAAAATCCATGCTGATGGGCTTTTGGAATCACTTGATTATGAATCAGTTGATGCTTGTGAACCATGCCTCATTGGAAAGATGACTAAGACTCCGTTCTCCGGAACAATGGAGCGAGCGACGGATTTGTTGGAAATCATACATACTGATGTATGTGGTCCGATGAATACTGAGGCTCGCGGCAGGTATCATTATTTTCTGATCTTCAGAGATGATTTGAGTAGATATGAGTATATCTACTTGATGAAACACAAGTCTAAAACATTTGAAAAGTTCAAAGAATTTCAGAGTGAAGTGGAGAATCATCGTAACAAAATAAAAGTTTCTATGATATGATCGCAGAAGTAAAATATTTGAGTTACGAGTTTGGCCTTCAGTTAAAACAATGTGAAATAGTTTCACTACTCATGCCACCTTGAACACCACAGTGTAATGGTGTGTCCGAACATCATAACCGTACTATTATTGGATATAGTGCAATCTATGATGTTTCTTACCGACTAACCACTATAGTTTTGGGGTTATGCATTAGAGACAGCTACATTCATGTTAAATAGGGCACCATCTAAATCCGTTGAGACAACACCATATGAACTGTGGTTTGGGAGAAACCTAAGCTGTTGTTTCTTAAAGTTTGGGACTGCCATGCTTATGTGAAAAAGTTTCAACATGATAAGCTCAAACCCAAATCGGAGAAGTAAATCTTCATAGGATACCCAAAAGAAATGTTGGGTACACCTTCAATCACAGATCCGAAGGCAAGATATTCATTGCTGAGAATGGATCCTTTCTAGAGAAGGAGTTTCTCTTGAAAGAAGTGAGTGGGAGGAAAGTAGAACTTGATGAGGTAACTGTACCTACTCCCTTATTGGAAAGTAGTTCATCATAGAAATCTGTTCTTGTGACTACTACACCAATTAGTGAGGAAGCTAATGATGATGATCATGTAACTTCAGATCAAGTTACTACCGAACCTCGTAGGTAAACCAGAGTGAGATCCGCACCAGAGTGGTACGGTAATCCTGTTCTGGGGGTCATGTTACTTGACCATGACGAGCCTACGAACTATGAGGAAGTGATGATGAGCCCAGATTCCGTGAAATGGCTTGAGGCCATGAAATCTGAGATGAGATCCATGTATGAGAACAAAGTATGGAATTTGATTGACTTGTCCATTGATCGGCGAGCCATTGATATTAAATGGATCTTCAAGAGGAAGACGGACGCTGATAGTAGTGTCACTATCTACAAAAGCTAGAATTGTCGCAAAAAGGTTTTCGACAAGTTCAAGGTGTTGACTACGATGAGAGTTTCTCACTCGTATCTATGCTTAAGTCTGTCCGAATCATGTTAGCAATTGCCACATTTTATGAAATCTGGCAAATGGATAAACAAAACTGCATTCCTTAATGGATTTATTAAAGAAGAGTTGTATATGATGCAACCAGAAGGTTTTGTCAATCCTAAAGGTGCTAACAAAATATGCAAGCTCCAGCGATCCATCTATGGACTGGTGCAAGCATCTCGGAGTTGGAATATACGCTTTGATAAGTTGATCAAAGCATATAGTTTTATACAGACTTGCGGTGAAGCCTGTATTTACAAGAAAGTGAGTGGGAGCACTACAACATTTCTGATAAGTATATGTGTATGACATATTGTTGATCGGAGATAATGTAGAATTATTCTGCAGAGCATAAAGGAATGTTTGAAAGGAGTTTTTTCAAAGAAAGACCTCGGTGAAGTTGCTTACATATTGAGCATCAAGATCTATAGAGATAGATCAAGACGCTTGTTAAGTTTTTCAGTGAGTACATACCTTGACAAGATTTTGAAGTAGTTCAAAATGGAACAGTCAAAGAAGGAGTTCTTGCCTGTGTTACAAAGGTGTGAAGTTAAGTAAGACTCAAAACCCAACCACGGCAGAAGATAGAGAGAGAATGAAAGTCATTCCCTATGCCTCAGCCATAGGTTCTATAAAGTATGCCATGCTGTGTATCAGACCTACTGTATACCCTGCCCTGAGTTTGGCAAGGGAGTACAATAGTGATCTAAGAGTAGATCACTGGACATTGGTCAAAATTATCCTTAGTGGAATAAGGATATGTTTCTCGATTATGAAGGTGACAAAAGGTTCGTCGTAAAAGGTTACATCGATGCAAATTTTGACACTGATCCAGATGACTCAAAGTCTCAATCTGGATACATATTAAAAGTGGGAGCAATTAGCTAGAGTAGCTTAGTGCAGAGCATTGTTGACATAGAAATTTGCAAAATACTTACGGATCTGAATGTGGCAGACCCGTTGACTAGACTTCTCTCACAAGCAAAACATGATCACACCTTAGTACTCTTTGGGCGCTAATCACATAGCGATGTGAACTAGATTATTGAATCTAGTAAACCCTTTGGGTGTTGGTCACATGACGATGTGAACTATGGGTGTTAATCACATAGTGATGTGAACTATTGATGTTAAATCACATGGCGATGTGAACTAGATTATTGACTCTAGTGCAAGTGGGAGACTGAAGGAAATATGCCCTAGAGGCAATAATAAAGTTATTATTTATTTCCTTATTTCATGATAAATGTTTATTATTCATGCTAGAATTATATTAACCGGAAACATAATACATGTGTGAATACATAGACAAACAGAGCGTCACTAGTATGCCTCTACTTGACTAGCTCGTTGAATCAAAGATGGTTAAGTTTCCTAGCCATAGACATGAGTTGTCATTTGATTAACGGGGTCACATCATTAGAGAATGATGTGATTGACTTGACCCATTCCATTAGCATAGCACTTGATTGTTTAGTTTGTTGCTATTGCTTTCTTCATGACTTATACATGTTCCTGTGACTATGAGATTATGCAACTCCCATTTACCGGAGGAACACTTTGTGTGCTACCAAACATCACAACATAACTGGGTGATTATAAAGGTGCTCTACAGGTGTCTCCGAAGGTACTTGTTGGGTTGGCGTATTTCGAGATTAGGATTTGTCACTCCGATTGTCGGAGAGGTATCTCTGGGCCCTCTCGGTAATGCACATCACTTAAGCCTTGCAAGCATTGCAACTAATGAGTTGGTTGCGGGATGATGTATTACAGAACAAGTAAAGAGACTTGCCGGTAACGAGATTGAACTAGGTATTGAGATACCAACGATCGAATCTCGGGCAAGTAACATACCGATGACAAAGGGAACAATGTATGTTGTTATGCGGTCTGACCAATAAAGATTTTTGTAGAATATGTGGGAGCCAATATGAACATCCAGGTTCCACTATTGGTTATTGACCGGAGACATGTCTCGGTCATGTCTACATAGTTCTCGAACCCGTAGGGTCCGCACGCTTAAAGTTTCGATGACAGTTATATTATGAGTTTATGAGTTTTGATGTACCGAAGGAGTTCGGAGTCCCGGATGAGATCGGGGACATGACGAGGAGTCTTGAAATGGTCGAGACGTAAAGATCGATATATTGGGCGACTATATTAGAACATCGGAAAGGTTCCGAGTGATTCGGGTATTTTCCGGAGTACCGGAGAGTTACGGGAATACGTATTGGGCCTTATTGGGCCATACGGGAAAGAAGGAAAAGGGCCTCAAGGGTGGCCGCACCCCTCCCCTTGGTCTGGTTCGAATTGGACTAGGGAAAGGGGGCGCCCCCTTCCTTCCTTCTCATTTTCCCTTCCTCTTTTCCTATTCCATATGGGTGGTGGAATCCTACTAGGACTAGGGAGTCCTAGTAGGACTCCACACTTGGCGCGCCCCCTCCTAGGGCCGGCCTCCTCCTCCCTTGGTCCTTTATATACGGGGGTAGGGGGCACCCCAAAGACACAACAATTGATCATTGATCTCTTAGCCGTGTGCGGTGCCCCCCTCCATCATAATCCTCGATAATATTGTAGCGGTGCTTAGGCGAAGCCCTACGATGGTAGAACATCAAGATTGTCACCACGCCGTCGTGCTGATGAAACTCTTCCCCGACATTCTGTTGTATCGGAGTCCGGGGATCGTCATCGAGCTGAACGTGTGCTAGAACTCGGAGGTGCCATAGTTTCGGTGCTTGATCGGTCGGGCCGTGAAGACGTATGACTACATCAACCGCGTTGTGCTAACGCTTCCGCTTTCGGTCTACGAGGGTACGTAGACAACACTCTCCTCTCTCGTTGCTATGCATCACCATGATCTTGCGTGTGCGTAGGAATTTTTTTGAAATTACTACATTCCCCAACATATGGCCCCTCCACTCTCTCACAAGGCCCATGTTGGCCCATTAGTTCTCCCGGGGGTTCAGATAACCTCCCGACACTCCGATAATTATCCGTTGACCCCCGGAACTCATACGGTGTCCGAATATAGTCATCCAAGATATCGATCTTTATGTCTCGACCATTTCGAGACTCCTCGTCATGTCCGTGATCACATCCAGGACTCCAGACTACCTTCGATACATCAAAACACATAAACTCATAATACCGATCGTCACTGAACGTTAAGCCTGCGGACCCTGCGGGTTCGAGAACTATGTAGACATGACCGAGACACGTCTCCGGTCATTATCCAATAGCGGAACCTGGATGTTCATATTGGCTCCCACATATTCTACAAAGATCTTTATCGGCCAATCCGCGTTGTTCCCTTTGTCATCGGTATGTTACTTGCCCGAGATTCGATCGTCGGTATCTCAATACCTAGTTCAATCTAGTTACCGGAAAATCTCTTTACTCGTTCCGTAATGCATCATCCCGCAACTAACTCATTAGTCACATTGCTTGCAAGGCTTATATTGATGTGCATTACCGAGAGGGCCCAGAGATACCTCTCCGACAATCGGAGTGACAAATCCTAATCTCGATCTATGCCAACTCAACAAACACCATCGGAGACACCTGTAGAGCACCTTTATAATCACCCAGTTACGTTGTGACGTTTGGTAGCACACAAAGTGTTCCTGCGGTATTCGAGAGTTGCATGATCTCATAGCCATAGGAACATGTATAAGTTATGGAGAAAGCAATAGCAACAAACTAAACGATCATCGTGCTAAGCTAATGGATGGGTCAAGTCAATCACATCATTCTCTAATGATGTGATCCCGTTAATCAAATGACAACTCATGTCTATGGTTAGGAAACATAACCATCATTGATTCAACGAGCTAGTCAAGTAGAGGCATACTAGTGACATTATGTTTGTCTATGTATTCACACATGTACTAAGTTTCCGGTTAATACAATTCTAGCATTAATAATGAACATTTATCATGATATAAGGAAATATAAATAACAACTTCGTTATTGCCTCTAGGGTATATTTACTTCAATCTCACACTTGCACTAGAGTCAATAATCTAGATTACATTGTAATGATTCTAACACCCATGGAGTCTTGGTGTTGATCATGTTTTGATCGTGAGAGAGGCTTAGTCAATAGGTCTGCAACATTGAGATCCATATGTATCTTGCAAATCTCTATGTCTCCCTCCTTGACTTGATCGCGGATGGAATTGAAGCGTCTCTTGATGTGTTTAGTTCTCTTGTAAAATATGGATTCCTTTGCCAGGGCAATTGCACTAGTATTGTCACAAAAGATTTTCATTGAACCTGATGCACTAGGTATGACACCTAGATCGGATATGAACTCCTTCATTCAGACTCCTTCATTTGCTGCTTCTGAAGTAACTATGTATTCTGCTTCACACGTAGATCCCGCCACGATGCTCTGCTTGGAACTGCACCAACTGACAGCTCCACCATTTAATAAAAACATGTATCCAGTTTGTGACTTAGATTCATCCGGATTAGTGTCAAAGCTTGCATCGACGTAACCGTTTACGACGAGCTCTTTGTCACCTCCATATACGAGAAACATACCCTTAGTCCTTTTCAGGTATTTCAGGATGTTCTTGACTGTTGTCTAGTGATCCACTCCTGGATTACTTTGGTACCTTCATGCTAAACTGATAGCAAGGCTCACATCAGGTCTGGAACATAGCATTGCATACATGATAGAGCCTATGGCTGAAGCATAGGGAACACCTTTCATTTCCTCTCTATCTTCCGTAGTGGTCGGGCATTGAGTCTGACTCAACTTCACACCTTGTAACACAGGCAAGAACCCTTTCTTTGCTTGATCCATTTTGAACTTCTTCAAAACTTTATCAAGGTATGTGCTTTGTGAAAGTCCAATTAAGCGTCTTGATCTATCTCTATAGATCTTGATGCCTAATATATAAGCAGCTTCACCGAGGTCTTTCATTGAAAAACTCTTTTTCAAGTATCCTTTTATGCTATCCAGAAATTCTATATCATTTCCAATCAATAATATGTCATCCACATATAATATTAGAAATGCTACAGAGCTCCCACTCACTTTCTTGTAAATACAGGCTTCATAGAATATATGAGCATCTTCGTAGAATATACAGTATGTTGTTATGCGGTTTGACCGATAAAGATCTTCGTAGAATATGTAGGAACCAATATGAGCATCCAGATTCCGCTATTGGTTATTGACTTGAGATGAGTCTCGGTCATGTCTACATAGTTCTCGAACCCGTAGGGTCTGCACGCTTAACGTTCAATGACGATCGTTATTATGAGTTTATGTGTTTTGATGTACCAAGGTAGTTCGGAGTCCCGGATATGAGTTTATGAGAGGCATGGTTTTGTTTTCGCGAGAGTCACGGCCGTGCCTCTCGAAAACAAAAAAAAACATGTTTTCTAATCTTTTTTCCTTTCGCGAGGGTCATGGTTTTGATTCCGTGGGAGGCACGGGTGTGCTTTCGCGAGAGTCATGGCCATGCCTCTCGAAAATAAAAAAATGCATTTTATGTTTATTTTTTCGCGAGAGTCATGGTTTTGCTTCCGCGAGAGGCATGGTTGTGCTTTAGGGAGAGTCACGGCCGTGCCTCTCGGAAACGAAAAAAACATGTTTTCTATTTATTTTTCTTTCGCGAGAGTCATGGCCGTGCCTCTCGGAAACGAAAAAAACGTGTTTTCTATTTTTTCGGAGATTCACGGTTTTGCTTCCGCAAGAGGCACGATTGCGCTTTAACGAGAGTCACGGCCATGCCTCTCGGAAACGCAAAAACGCGTTTTTTTCTTTCGCGAGAGTCACGGCTCTGCTTCCGCGAGAGTCACGGCCGTGCCTCTCGGAAACGAAAAAAAAACGTGTTTTCTCTCTTCTTTTTTCTTCCGCGAGAGTTATGATTTTAATTCCACGAGAGGCGCGGTTGTGATTTTGTGAGAGGCACGGGCGTGCCTCTTTCGAAAAGGGAAAAAACCCGTGTTGCCGATTTGGTTTTTTCGTCCGGTTTTTCTGTGAATTTTTTTTTGTCAAAACCTATCAACATGGGATCTAGTTTTGAAGATCTCGACGCGAGGAATCCAACAATGAAAGTGGTTCGAGATTTGGACGCACGATTTGAGAGATAAAACATTTTGATTAAACGTTTTATCATCGACGAGGATCATCGCGAGAATCGGAGGCGGGAGCACCGTCTCAGCCTAGCCGAGATGGACGAGGAGACGTGCAGATTGAATAAGTGTGAGCAGCAGAGTAAGTGAATGGAATGATTACACTAAATGATGAGAATGCAACAGAGCTAGCAACGAAAGATAAGAGATGATAACGTTGAAAGATATGCGTCATTATTGTAGACGGACGAAAAGCAGATGCGCGTCCATTTGGGTCAACGTGTTGAACCGACTTTTATATCTATTTTGATCTAAACGAACACGCACAAACGAAATGGGTCGGTGTGTTGGAGTTGCTCTTAAAGGTTGATAGAAACAAACGAAACAACAGATGTCTGCCACGGGAACCAGAGATCCTGATCCTGCTACTCGATCACCACGTTTTTCTTCCAAGACTCTTTTTTGTTTTTAGGGTTCTTCCAGGACAGAGCCTAACTGAGGCCCATGTAGGCCTTTATACACGAGGGGTATGTAGGCCCTTGTAGGCCGCAGCCCACAGGCCGCTAGGAAATTTGGTCGGCCCAATTAACCTGTTACTCCTGTTTAGGAAGATTCTAGAACGTTCAATTGATTATAATTTAAAATTTTATTTGCATTTTTCAAAGAGTGTTTAGAAATTCAAAAATGTTCACACTTTTCTGAAACTGTTCAGAATTCCAGTAAATGATTGAAATTTCAACAAAAAATATATAGAAATAATTACAAATAGTACTTGCATTTTCAGAAGAAAATATTCACAATAGTAAAAAAATGTTGCACCTTTCAAAGAATCATCACAACATCAAAAAAATGTTGCACTTCTCATATTATTAATACAACTTTTCATGTTTCATACAACCAACTCCCATTGAAATACAGCAACACGCGAATGATTGTCTAATTTTCATTATAGCCACACACATATAATCAAAATCTCATACAACAATGAACTTTGTCTTCCCTGAAAGTTTCCCACCGATGAATGTTGTGGCCATACGGCGGATCTTGGAGAGATTTTCTTTCTCAGCTTCCGTAGCTTGACAAAAGTTTGCTGGAATGAGCTGTCTTCTCGGGTCTAGAGTCAAAATTTCGAGAGCAGGGGCATTTTCAAGAATGTGTAGCAGAAGCTCTACTTGACTCTTTTCAGCTCTGAACCGACGAACTGTCAAGCTCTTCAAGCACTTGTATTCGAGTTGACCCTGCGGCAAGTTCCTTAGAGGTCCTTGGCCACCATCCATGTAACATGACATGAAGAAAATGTCCAGGTCCTCAAGCAGCGGCGCAGCCCGTAGAAAATGCGCGATGGAGAGGGTATCGTCGGCGTATTTATGGCCGATGTTTAAGATCAACTGAAGATCCCTCAGACGGGAAAATATGGAGGTTTTGTCCAGCCGCCAGGGGAACTCTGGTAGTATATAGAAACAACACAGCGACAGTCGTTGCACCATGGGGAACGCAGCGGGCAGAGAATTGAGAGCCTGTTGTAGTGTTATTTGGCAGTAGTGGATATTAACATCGCGAAGCCCTGAAGAGTGGCGGATGTCGATGGTAGCCAATGGATGCTCCTGGAATATGAACGTTGTGAGCTTGTTGGCATTGAGTTCAATCTTGGTCGCCTTCATGGTGCGTTCCTCTTTCTTTGTTCATATTGCGCTTGGTGTCTTCATGTCTTTTGTCATATACGGCGAAAAAGGAAGCGACAGAGGTACACATGGTAGCAATGGTGTGAGTACAAAGAATTTTCGGAAATCCATCTGTGGCATCCTTTATTTCACAGTCTAGTGACACAATCAATCAAAAACAATTTCAACCCTTGGCTCCTTTTATAAAATATTGTAATCAGCGAATGCTCGCTCCGTGTATCCCGCTCGCGACTCAATCTGCGACGCTAGTTGCCAAGTGCTAATCTCAGAGCGTCCAAACCGTGCACGAACCGGGCAACGGTGCAAGGAGGCATGACTACACTTTTCTCCCCACTACTGTCTATCTCTGAATAATTCCTCCCAGAACACAATGTCGCAATCAATGCCTCCGCCGCAAGCTATCTCTCTCGTGCCACCATCGCCACCTCTGTCGCAAGCTTCTCTAGGCCATGCCCTCACCTCTTCCGTCAAGATGGACACCACCGTGCCAAGGCATAGGGCTGAGTCATCACCGCGGTCTCTGTCCCCTCCTCCATCCACAACACATGACGTGACGGGCGGCCCGGTGTGCCGTGTCTCGTGCTTCGACGCTCCGGTGAGGCACATCACATCCATGTTGACACGTCCACATATTTTTGGGCCGACAATTTCACATATAGAAAGTGTTATGCATTTGACAATTTATTTATGTTTTGCAATTCTTTCCCACCCCACTAGATGGCATCTTGTTCATAACACAAAACAAGACTTTGTGCACATCCCGTGTGTGTGTGTGTGTGTGTTTTGTTAGGTAACTTTGTACTTGACAATCGACCTTCGACCTTTTCAGCGCTCTCTGTACATGACGAACGTGACGAGAAATGGAAGGAGCCACCGCATAGGCCGCCAGAGGTGCTGGTTGAGATTCGTCCAGAGCACCCCGATGGGGGTGCACATCGCGACAATCGGCGTTAGGTAGAACCACGCCAAGGAGCGGAAGTGATCGAACACTCTCCCCATCATGCGTGCCTTTGTGGTGCGTTCCTCTTCCTTTGTTCATATTGCGCTTGGTGTTTCCACGTCTTTTGCCATATACGGCGAAAAAGGAAGCGACGGAGGTACATATGGTAACAATGGTGTGAGTACAAAGAATTTTCGGAAATCCTTCCGTGGCATCATTTTATTTCACAGTCTAGTGACACAATCATTCGAAAACAATAATTGTTATTTGGTGTTTGCATGGAGCATAGACATGATTGGATTATGTTTATCGCCACACGGTTATTCATTTAAGGAGAATAATGGATACTCTGTTTATTTGAATAATACTTTCAATGGTCTTGCACCTAAAATGAATGGTTTATTGAATCTCGATCGTAGTGATACACATGTTCATGCCAAAAGATATAAGATAGTAATGATAGTACCACGTACTTGTGGCACTGCCATTTGAGTCATGTTGGTGTAAAACGCATGAAGAAGCTCCACGTTGATGGATCTTTGGACTCACTCGTTTTTGAAAAGATTGAGACATGCGAACCATGTCTATTGGTAGATATGCATGAAGAAACTCCATACAAATGGATCGTTTGGACTCACTTGATTTTGAATCACTTGAGACATGCAAATCATACCACATGGGCAAGATGACCGAAAGACCTCGTTTTCAGTAAGATGGAACAAGAAAGCAACTTGTTGGAAGTAATACATTTTGATGTGTGCAGTTCAATGAGTGCTGAGGCATGCAGTGGATATCGTTATGTTCTTACTTCACAGATGATTTGAGTAGATGCTGAGTATATTTACTTGATGAAACACAAGTCTGAATTATTGAAAGGTTCAAGTAATTTCAGAGTGAATTTGAAGATTGTCGTGACAAGATGATGAAATGTCTATGATATGATCATAGAGATGAATATCTGAGTTACGAGTTTGGCACACAATTAAGACATTGTGGAAATTGTTTCACAACTAATACCGCCTGGAACACCATAGTGTGATGGTGTGTCCAAACATCATAACTGCACCCTATTGGATATGGTGCATACCATGATGTCTCTTATCGAATTACCACTATCGTTTATGGGTTAGGCATTAGAGACAACCGCATTCACTTTAAATAGGGCACCACATAATTCCGTTGAGACGACACCGTATGAACTATGGTTTAGAGAAACCTGAGCTGTCGTTTCTTAAAAGTTTGGGGCTGCGATGCTTATGTGAAAAGGTTTCAGGCTGATAAGCTTGAATCCAAAGCGGATGAATACATCTTCATAGAATACCCAAAACAGTTGGGTATACCTCCTATTTCAGATCTGGAAGCAAAATTGATTGTTCTAGAAACGGGTCCTTTCTCGAGGAAAAGTTTCTCTTGAAAGAATTGAGTGGGAGGATGGTTGACACTTGATGAGGTTATTGAACCGTCACTTCAACTAGTGTGTAGCAGGGCACAGAAAGTTGTTCCTATTGGGGATCGTAGCAGAAATTTAAAATTTTCTACGCATCACCAAGATCAATCTATGGAGTAATCTAGCAAAGAGGGGAAGGAGAGTGCATCTACGTACCCTTGTAGATCGCTAAGCGGAAGCGTTGCAAGAACGCGGATGAAGGAGTCGTACTCGTAGAGATTCAGATCGCGGTCGATTCTGATCTAAGCGCCGAACAACGGCGCCTCCGCGTTCAACATACGTGCTGCCCGGTGACGTCTCCTACGCCTTGATCCAGCAATGGGAGAAGGAGAGGTTGGGGAAGACTCCGTCCAGCAGCAGCACGACGACGTGGTGGTGGTGGAGGAGCGCAGAACTCCATCAGGGCTTCGCCAAGCACTACGAGAGACGAGGAGGGAGAGGGGTAGGGCTGCGCCAACAGGGGAAGAACCTCGTGTGTTGGGCTGCCCCTTTGCCTCCACTATATATAGGGGGAGAGGGAGGGCTGCGCCCCCACCTAGGGTTCCCACCCCAAGGGGTGCAGCAGCCCTAGATCCCATCTAGGGTGGCAGCCACAAGGGGGAGAGGGGGAGGCGCACCTGGGATGGGCCTTAGGGCCCATCTGCCCTAGGGTTTGCCCCCTGCCCTTCTTGGAGGCGCCTTGGGCCTTGGTGGGAGGCGCCCCAGCCCACCTAGGGGCTGGTACCTTCCCACTATTGGCCCATGTAGGCCTCCGGGGCTGGTGGCCCCTCCCGGTGGACCCCCGGACCCCTCCGGTGGTCCCGGTACACTACCGGTGATGCCCGCAACACTTCCGGTGGCCAAAACCATACTTCCCATATATAAATCTTTACCTCCGGACCATTCCAAAACTCCTCGTGACGTCCGAGATCTCATCTGGGACTCCGAACAACATTCAGTAACCGCGTACATACTTTCCCTATAACTCTAGCGTCATCGAACCTTAAGTGTGTAGACCCTACGGGTTCGGGAGTCATGCAGACATGGCCGAGACAACTCTCTGATCGATAACCAACAGAGGGATCTGGATACCCATGTTGGCTCCCACATGCTCCACGATGATCTCATCGGATGAACCACGATGTCAAGGATTCAATCAATCCCGTATACAATTCCCTTTGTCTATCGGTATGATACTTGCTCGAGATTCGATCATCGGTATCCCGATACCTTGTTCAATCTCGTTACCGGCAAGTCTCTTTACTCGTTCCATAACACATCATCCCATGATCAACTCCTTGGTCACATTGTGCACATTATGATGATGTCCTACCGAGTGGGCCCAGAGATACCTCTCCGTTTACACGGAGTGACAAATCCCAGTCTCGATTCGTGCCAACCCAACAGACACTTTCAGAGATACCCGTAGTGCACCTTTATAGCCACCCAGTTACGTTGTGACGTTTGGCACACCCAAAGCACCCCTACGGTATCCGAGAGTTGCACAATCTCATGGTCTAAGGAAATGATACTTGACATTAGAAAAGCCTTAGCATACGAACTACACGATCTTGTGCTAGGCTTAGGATTGGGTCTTGTCCATCACATCATTCTCCTAATGATGTGATCCCATTATCAACGACATCCAATGTCCATGGTCAGGAAACCGTAACCATCTATTGATCAACGAGCTAGTCAACTAGAGGCTTACTAGGGACATGGTGTTGTCTATGTATCCACACATGTATCTGAGTTTCCTATCAATACAATTCTAGCATGAATAATAAACGATTATCATGAACAAGGAAATATAATAATAACCAATTTATTATTGCCTCTAGGGCATATTTCCAACAGTCTCTCACTTTCACTAGAGTCAATAATCTAGTTCACATCGCCATGTGATTAACACTCACAGGTCACATCGCCATGTGACCAACATCCAAGAGTCTACTAGACTCAATGATCTAGTTCACATCACTATGTGATTAACACTCAAAGAGTTCTGGGTTTGATCATGTTATGCTTGTGAGAGAGGTTTTAGTGAACGGGTCTTGCCATATTCAGATCCCTATGTATTTCGCAAAACTTTATGTCATATCATAGATGCTGCTACCACGTTCCACTTGGAGCTATTCCAAAATGTTGCTCCATTATATGTATCTAGTATCTCTACTCAGAGCTATCCGGATAGGTGTTAAGCTTGCATCGACGTAACTCTTTACGTCGAACTCTTTATCACCTCCATAACCGAGAAACATTTCCTTATTCCTCTAAGGATAATTTTGACCGCTATCTGGTGATCCACTCCTAGATCACCTTTGTACCCTCTTGCCAGACATGTGGCAAGGCACACATCTGGTGCGGTACTCAGCATGGCATATTGTATAGAGCCTATGACAAAAGCATAGGGGAAGACCTTCGTGCTTCCTCTTTCTTCTGTTGTGGTCAATCTTCGAGTCTTACTCAACTTCACACCTTACAACTCAGGCAAGAACCCCTTCTTTGACTCATCTATTTTGAACTCCTTCAAAAACATGTCAAGATGTGCGTTCTTTGAAAGTATCATCAGGCGTTTTGATCTATCTCTATAGATTTTGATGCCCAATATGTAAGCAGCTTTATCCAGGTCTTCCTTTGACAAACACTCTTCAAACAACCGCTTATGCTTTCCAGAGATTCTACATCATTTTGAATCAACAATATGTCATCCACATATACTTATCAGAAATGTTGTAGTGCTCCCACTCACTTTCTTGTAAATACAAGTTTCTAGCAAACATTGTATAAACCTAAAAGCTTTGATCACTCCGACATATATATGTCATCCACATATATATTCTGACTCCGACACGCTTGCTCTAGTCCATAGAAGGATTGCTGGAGCCAGCATACCTTTTTAGCATCCTTAGGATCGACAAAACCTTTTATTGTATCACATACAACTTTTCTTACGAAAACTGGTAAGGAAACTTGTTTTGACATCCATCTGTCAGATTTCATAATCGAAAAATACAGCTAATGCTAACATGATTCTGACGGACTTAAGCATCGCTACGGGTGAGAAATTCTCATCGTAGTCGACTCCTTGAACTTGTGAAAAGACTCTTTCCCACAAGTCGAGCCTCATAGACGGTAACATTACCGCCCACGTCCGTATTCTTCTCAAAGATCCATTTATCTCAATGGCTTGCCGATCATCGGGAAAGTCCACCAAAGTCCATACTTTGTTCTGATACATGGATCCTATCTCGGATTTCATGGCTTCTAACCATTTGTTGGAATACAGGCCCACCATCGCTTCTCCATAGCTCGTAGGTTCATTGTTGTCTAACAACATGATATCTAAGACAGGATTGCCGTACCACTCAGGAGTAGTACATATCCTTGTCGACCTACGAGGTTCGATAGCAACTTGATCTGAAGCTTCATGATCACTATCATTAACTCCCTATTCAACAGACGTAGGCGCCACAGAAAACATCTTTCTATGTTGCATCACTTTCTGGTTGAAATAAAGGTTTGACAACTGTTGGGGAACGTAGTAATTTCAAAAAAATTCCTACGCACATGCAAGATCATGGTGATGCATAGCAACGAGAGGGGAGAGTGTTGTCTACATACCCTTGTAAACCGAAGCGGAAGCGTTGACGCAACGTAGATGAAGTAGTCGTACGTCCTCCCGGTCCAATCGATCCAAGCACTGTTACTCCGGCACCTCCGAGTTCTTGACACACGTACAGCTCGATGACGCACCCCGGGCACCGATCCAGCAAAGCTTCGGGGAGAAGTTTCGTCAGCACGACAGCGTGGTGACGATCTTGATGTTTAACCGTCGCAGTGCTTCGCCTAAGCACCGCTACAATATGATCGAGGTGTAATATTGTGGAAGGGGGCACCGCACACGGCTAAGGAACGATCACGAAGATCAACTTGTGTGTCCTAGGGTGCCCCCCTGCCCCCGTATATAAAGGAGCCAAGGGGGGTGCAGCCGGCCCTAGTAGGAGGCACGCAGGAGGAGTCCTACTCCTACCGGGAGTAGGACTCCCCTCCCTTTCCTTGTCCAAGTAGGAGAGGGGGAAGGAAGGAAGAGAGGAGAGGAAGGAAAGGGGGGCGCCGCCCCTCCCTCCTTGTCCAATTCGGACTAGGGGGAGAGGGGGCGCGCGGCCTACCCTGGTTGCCTTTCCTCTTCTCCACTTTAGGCCCATGAGGCCCATTAACCCCCCGGGGGGGTTCCGGTAACCCCCCGGTTCTCCGGTTTTATCCGAAAATACCCCGGAACACTTCCGGTGCCCGAATATAGCCGTCCAATATATCAATATTTATGTCTCGACCATTTCGAGACTCCTCGTTATGTTCGTGATCATATCCGGGACTCCGAACAACCTTCGGTACATCAAAATACAGAAACTCATAATGAAACGGTCATCGTAACTTTAAGCGTGCGGACCCAACGGTTCGAGAACAATGTAGACATGACTGAGACACGTCTCCGGTCAATAACCAATAGCGGGACCTGGATGCCCATATTGGCTCCTACATATTCTACGAAGATCTTTATCGGTCAGACCGCATAACTACATACGTTGTTCCCTTTGTCATCGGTATGTTACTTGCCCGAGATTCGATCATCGGTATCCAATACCTAGTTCAATCTCGTTACCGGCAAGTCTCTTTACTCGTTCCGTAATACATCATCTCACAACTAACACATTAGTTGCAATGCTTGCAAGGCTTATGTGATGTGTATTACCGAGAGGGCCCAGAGATACCTCTCCGACATTCGGAGTGACAAATCCTAATCTCGAAATACGCCAACCCAACATGTACCTTTGGAGACACCTCTAGAGCTCCTTTATAATCACCCAGTTACGTTGTGACGTTTGGTAGCACACAAAGTGTTCCTCCAGCAAATGGGAGTTGCATAATCTTATAGTCATAGGAACATGTATAAGTCATGAAGAAAGCAATAGCAACATACTAAACGATCGGGTGCTAAGCTAATGGAATGGGTCATGTCAATCAGATCATTCAACTAATGATGTGATCCCGTTAATAAAATAACAACTCTTTGTCTATGGTTAGGAAACACAACCATCTTTGATTAACGAGCTAGTCAAGTAGAGGCATACTAGTGACACTTTGTTTGTCTATGTATTCACACATGTATTATGTTTCCGGTTAATACAATTCTAGCATGAATAATAAACATTTATCATGATATAAGGAAATAAATAATAACTTTATTATTGCCTCTAGGGCATATTTCCTTCAGTCTCCCACTTGCACTAGAGTCCATAATCTAGATCACAACGCCATGTGATTTAACATCAATAGTTCACATCTTTATGTGATTGGTTCACATCTCCATGTGACTAACACCCAAAGGGTTTACTAGATTCAATAATCTAGTTCACATCGCTATGTGATTAAGACCCAAAAAGTGATCATGTTTTACTTGTGAGAGAAGTTTAGTCAACGGGTCTGCCACATTCAGATCTGCATGTATTTTGCAAATTTCTATGTCAACAATGCTCTGCATGGAGCTACTCTAGCTAATTGCTCCCACTTTCAATATGCATCCAGATTGAGACTTAGAGTTATCTGGATCAGTGTCAAAACTTGCATCGACGTAACCCTTTACGACGAACCTTTTGTCACCTCCGTAATCGAGAAACATATCCTTATTCCGGTAAGGATAATTTTGACCGTTGTCCATTGATCTACTCCTAGATCACTATTGTACTCCCTCTCTTAACACAGTGTATGGTATACAATAGATCTGGTACACAGCATGGCATACTTTATAGAACCTATGACTGAGGCATAGGGAATGACTTTCATTCTCTTTCTATCTTCTGTCGTGGTCGGGCTTTGAGTCTTACTCAACTTCACACCTTGTAACACAGGCAAGAAACTTTTTCTTTGACTGTTCCATTTTGAACTACTTCAAAATCTTGTCAAGGTATGTACTCATTGAAAAAACTTATCAAGCGTCTTGATCTATCTCTATAGATCTTGATACTCAATATGTAAGCAGCTTCACCGAGGTCTTTCTTTGAAAAACTCCTTTCAAACACTCCTTTATGCTTTGCAGAATAATTCTACATTATTTCCGATCAACAATATGTCATTCACATATACTTATCAGCAATGCTGTAGTGCTCCCACTCACTTTCTTGTAAATGCAGGCTTCACCGCAAGTCTGTATAAAACTATATGCTTTGATCAACTTATCAAAGCGTATATTCCAACTCCGAGATGCTTGCACCAGTCCATAGATGGATCGCTGGAGTTTGCATATTTTGTTAGCACCTTTAGGATTGACAAAACCTTCTGGTTGCATCATATACAACTCTTCTTTAAATCCATTAAGGAATGTATTTTTGTTTATCCATTTGCCAGATTTCATAAAATGCGGCAATTGCTAACATGATTCAGATAGACTTAAGCATAGATACGAGTGAGAAACTCTCATCGTAGTCAACACCTTGAACTTGTCGAAAACCTTTTTCGACAACTCTAGCTTTGTAGATAGTAATGAAGGAAATATGCCCTAGAGGCAATAATAAAGTTATTATTTATTTCCTTATTTCATGATAAATGTTTATTATTCATGCTAGAATTTTATTAACCGGAAACATAATACATGTGTGAATACATAAACAAACAGAGTTATCTCACTATGGTAGATGTTGGGTTGGCGTATTTCGAGAATAGGATTTGTCACTCCGATTGTCGGAGAGGTATCTCTGGGCCCTCTCGGTAATGCACATCACATAAGCCTTGCAAGCATTGCAACTAATGAGTTAGTTGCGGGATGATGTATTACGGAACGAGTAAAGAGACTTGCCAATAATGAGATTGAACTAGGTATTGGATACCGACGATCGAATCTCGGGCAAGTAACATACCGATGACAAAGGGAACAACGTATGTTGTTATACGGTCTGATCGATAAAGATCTTCGTTGAATATGTAGGATCCAATATGGGCATCCAGGTCCCGCTATTGTTTATTGACCGGAGATGTGTCTCAGTCATGTCTACATTATTCTCGAACCGTAGGGTCTGCACGCTTAATGTTACGATGACAGTTATTATGAGTTTATGCATTTTGATGTACCGAAGTTAGTTCGGAGTCCCGGATGTGATCACGGATATGACGAGGAGTCTCAAAATGGTCGAGACATAAAGATTGATATATTGGAAGCCTATATTTGGACATCGGAAGTGTTCTGGGTGAAATCGGGATTTTACCGGAGTACCGGGAGGTTACCGGAACCCCCCGGGAGCCATATGGGCCTTAATGGGCTTTAGTGGAAAGGAGAAAGGGGCAGCCCAAGGTGACCGCGCGCCTCCCCCCTCCCCTAGTCCTATTAGGACTAGGAGAGGTGGCCGGCCCCCCTCTCTCTCTTTCCCCCTTGAGGAATCCTAGTCCAACTAGGATTGGGGGGGGAGTCCTACTCCCGGAAGGAGTAGGACTCCTACTGCGCCCTCCTCCTGGCCGGCCACCCCCTCCCCCTTGGATCCTTTATATACGGGGGCAGGGGGGCACCTCTAGACACACAAGTTGATCCTTGAGATTGTTCCTTAGCCGTGTGCGGTGCCCCCCTGCCACCATATTCCACCTCGATCATATTGTAGCGGTGCTTAGGCGAAGCGCTGCGACGGTAGAACATCAAGATCGTCACCATGCCGTCGTGCTGACGGAACTCCTCCCCGACGCTTTGCTGGATCGGAGCCCGGGTATCGTCATCGAGCTGTATGTGTGCTAAGAACTCGGAGGTGCCGGAGTAACGGTGCTTCGATCGGTCGGATCGGGAAGACGTACGACTACTTCCTCTACGTTGCGTTAACGCTTCCGCAGTCGGTCTGCGTGGGTACGTAGACAACACTCTCCCCTCTCGTTGCTATGCATCACCATGATCTTGCGTGTGCGTAGGAAATTTTTGAAATTACTACGTTCCCCAACAGTGGCATCCGAGCCTAGGTTTTATGGTTTGATGTTATATGCACGAGTAGAACACAAGTGAGTTATGGGCGATATAAGTCATACTGCCTACCAGCATGTCATACTTTGGTTCGGCGGTATTGTTGGACGAGACGACCCGGACCAACATTACGCGTACGCTTACGCGAGACCGGTTCCGCCGACGTGCTTTGCACATAGGTGGCTTGCGGGCGACTGTCTCTCCAACTTTAGTTGAACCGAGTATGGCTACGCCCGGTCCTTGCGAAGGTTAAAACAGAGTCAAATTGACAAACTATCGTTGTGGTTTTGATGCGTAGGTGAGATTGGTTCTTACTTAAGCCCATAGCAGCCAAGTAAAACTTGCAACAACAAAGTAGAGGACGTCTAACTTGTTTTTGCAGGGCATGTTGTGATGTGATATGGTCAAGGCATGATGCTGAGTTTTATTGTATGAGATGATCATGTTTTGTAACCGAGTTATCGGCAACTGGCAGGAGCCATATGGTTGTCGCTTTATTGTATGCAATGCAATCGCGATGTAATGCTTTACTTTATTACTAAGCGGTAGTGATAGTCGTGGAAGCATAAGATTAGCGAGACGACAACGATGCTATGATGGAGATCAAGGTGTCGCGCCGGTGACGATGGTGATCATGACGGTGCTTCGGAGATGGAGATCACAGGCACAAGATGATGATGGCCATATCATATCACTTATATTGATTGCATGTGATGTTTATCTTTTATGCATCTTATCTTGCTTTGATTGACGGTAGCATTATAAGATGATCTCTCACTAAATTATCAAGAAGTGTTCTCCCTGAGTATGCACCGTTGCGAAAGTTCTTCGTGCTGAGACACCACGTGATGATCGGGTGTGATAAGCTCTACGTTCAAATACAACGGGTGCAAAACAGTTGCACACGCGGAATACTCAGGTTATACTTGACGAGCCAAGCATATACAGATATGGCCTCGGAACATGGAGACCGAAAGGTCGAGCGTGAATCATATAGTAGATATGATCAACATAATGATGTTCACCAATGAAACTACTCCATCTCACGTGATGATCGGACATGGTTTAGTTGATTTGGATCACGTAATCACTTAGAGGATTAGAGGGATGTCTATCTAAGTGGGAGTTCTTAAGTAATATGATTATTTGAACTTAAATTTATCATGAACTTAGTCCTGGTAGTATTTTGCAAATTATGTTGTAGATCAATAGCTCGCATTGTTGCTTCCCTGTGTTTATTTTGATATGTTCCTAGAGAAAATTGTGTTGAAAGATGTTAGTAGCAATGATGCGGATTGGATCCGTGATCTGAGGTTTATCCTCATTGCTGCACAGAAGAATTATGTCCTTGATGCACCGCTAGGTGACGGACCTATTGCAGGAGCAGATGCAGACGTTATGAACGTTTGGCTAGCTCAATATGATGACTACTTGATAGTTTAGTGCACCATGCTTAACGGCTTAGAATCGGGACTTCAAAGACGTTTTGAACGTCATGGACCATATGAGATGTTCCGGGAGTTGAAGTTAATATTTCAAGCAAATACCCGAGTTGGGAGATATGAAGTCTCCAACAAGTTCTATAGCTAAAAGATGGAGGAGAATCGCTCAACTAGTGAGCATATGCTCAGATTGTCTGAGTACTACAATCGCTTGAATCAAGTGGGAGTTAATCTTCGAGATAAGATAGTGATTGACAGAATTCTCTAGTCACCATCACCAAGTTAGTAGAACTTCATGATAAACTATAGTATGCAAGGGATGACGAAAATGAATCCCGAGCTTTTCATGATGATGAAATCGATGAAGGTAGAAATCAAGAAAGAGCATCAAGTGTTGATGGTTGACAAGATCACTAGTTTCAAGAAAAGGGCAAAGGGAAGAAGGGGAACTTCAAGAAGAACGGCAAGCAAGTTGCTGCTCAAGTGAAGAAGCCCAAGTCTGGTCCCAAGCCTGAGACTAAGTGTTTCTACTGCAAAGGGACTGGTCACTGGAAGCGGAACTACCCAAGTGATTGGCAGATAAGAAGGATGGCAAAGTGAACATAAGTATATTTGATATACATGTTATTGATGTGTACTTTACTAGTGTTTATAGCAACCCCTCAGTATTTGATACTAGTTCAGTTGCTAAGATTAGTGACTCGAAACAGGAGTTGCAGAATAAACAGAGACTAGTTAAGGGTGAAGTGACGATGTGTGTTGGAAGTGGTTCCAAGATTGATATGATCATCATCGCACACTCCCTATACTTTCGGGATTAGTGTTGAACCTGAATAAGTGTTATTTGGTGTTTGCGTTAAGCATGAATATGATTTGATCATGTTTATTGTAATATGGTTATTCATTTAAGTAAGAGAATAAATTATTGTTCTGTTTACATGAATAAAACCTTATATGGTTACACACCCAATGAAAATAGTTCATTGGATCTCGATCATAGTGATACACATAATCATAATATTGAAACCAAAATATGCAAAGTTAATAATGATAGTGCAACTTGTTTGTAGCACTGCCGTTTAGGTCATATTGGTGTAAAGCGCATGAAGAAACTCCATGTTGATGGGATTTTGGAATCACTTGATGATTGCGAACCATGCCTCATGGGCAAGATGACTAAGACTCCGTTCTCCGGAGCGAGCAACTGACTTATTGGAAATAATACATATTGATGTATGCGGTCCGATGAGTGTTAAGGCTCACGACAAGTATCGTTATTTTCTGAACTTCACAGATGATTTGAGCAGATATGAGTATATCTACTTGATGAAACATAAGTCTGGAACATTTGAAAAGTTCAAAGAATTTCAGAGTGAAGTGAAAAATCATCGTAAAAGGAAAATAAAGTTTCTATGATCTGATCGTAGAGAAGAGTATTTGAGTTACGAGTTTGGCCTTCAATTAAAACAATGTGAAATAGTTTCACTACTCACGCCACCTGGAACACCATAGTGTAATGGTGTGTCCGAACGTCATAACCGTACTTTATTGGATATAGTGCGATCTATGATGTCTCTTACCGATCTACCACTATCATTTTGGGGTTATGCATTAAAGACAGCTGCATTCACGTTTAAAAGGGCACCATCTAAGTCCGTTGAGACGACACAATCTGAACTGTGGTTTGGCAAGAAACCAAAGTCGTCGTTTCTTAAAGTTTGGGATTGTGATGCTTATATGAAAAGTTTCATCCTGATAAGCTCAAACCCAAATCGGAGAAATATGTCTTCATAGGATACCCAAAGGAGACTGTTGGGTACACCTTCTATCACAAATCCGAAGGCAAGACTTTTGTTGCTGAATTCGGAGTTTTTCTAGAGAAGGAGTTTCTCTCGAAAGAAGTGAGTGGGAGGAAAGTAGAACTTGACGAGGTAACTGTACCTGCTCCCTTATTGGAAAGTAGTACATCACAGAAAACTGTTTCTGTGACACCTACACCAGTTAGTGAGGAAGTTAATGATAATGATCATGAAACTTCAGAACAAGATACTACTGAACCTCGTAGATCAACCAGAGTAAGATCCGCGCCAAAGTGGTACGGTAATCCCGTTCTGGAAGTCATGATGCTAGATCATGATGAACCTATGAACTATGAAGAAACAATGGTGAGCCCAGATTCCGCAAAGTGGCTTGAAGCCATGAAATATGAGATGGGATCCATGTATGAAAACAAAGTATGGACTTTGGTTAACTTGCCCGATGATCGGCAAGCCATAGAAAATAAATGGATCTTCAAGAGGAAGACGGACGCTGATAGTAGTGTTACTATCTACAAAGCTAGAATTGTCGCAAAAGATTTTCGACAAGTTCAAGGTGTTGACTACGATGAGATTTTCTCACTCGTATCTATGCTTAAGTCTGTCCGAATCATGTTAGCAATTGCCGCATTTTATGAAATCTGGCAAATGGATAAACAAAACTGCATTCCTTAATGGATTTACTAAAGAAGAGTTGTATGCGATGCAACTAGAAGGTTTTGTCGATCCTAAAGGTGTTAACTAAATAAGCAAGCTCCAGTGATCCATCTATGGACTGGTGCAAGCATCTCGGAGTTGGAATATACGCTTTGATAAGATGATCAAAGAATATAGTTTTATACAGACTTACGATGAAGCTTGTATTTACAAGAAAGTGAGTGGGAGCACTACAGCATTTCTGATAAGTATATGTGAATGACATATTGTTGATCAAAATAATGTAGAATTATTCTGCAAAGCATAAAGGAGTGTTTGAAAGGAGTTTTTCAAAGAAAGACCTCAGTGAAGCTGCTTACATATTGAGCATCAAGATCTATAGAGATAGCAAGACACTTGATAAGTTTTTCAATGAGTACATACCTTGACAAGATTTTGAAGTAGTTCAAAATGGAACAGTCAAAGAAAGAGTTCTTGCCTGTGTTGCAAGGTGTGAAATTGAGTAAGACTCAAAGCCCGACCACGGCAGAAGATAGAAATAGAATGAAAGTCATTCCCTATGCCTCAGCCATAGGTTCTATAAAGTATGCCACACTGTGTACCATACCTATTGTATACCCTACAGTTGTTTTGGCAAGGGAGTACAATAGTGATCTAGGAGTAGATCACTGGACAGCGGTCAGAATTATCCTTAGTGAAATAAGGATATGTTTCTCGATTATGGACGTGACAAAAAGGTTCGTCGTAAAAAGTTACATCGATGCAAGTTTTCACACTGATCTGGATAACTCTAAGTCTCGATCTAGATACATATTGAAAGTGGGAGCAATTAGCTAGAGTAGCTCCGTGCAGAGCATTGTAGACATAGAATTTTGCAAAATACATACGGATCTGAATTTGGCAGGCCCGTTGACTAAATTTCTCTCACAAGCAAAACATGATCACTCTTTGGGTGTTAATCACATAGCGATGTGAACTAGATTATTGAATCTAGTAAACCCTTTGGGTGTTAGTCACATAGAGATGTGAATCAATCACATAAAGATGTAAACTATTGATGTTAATCACATCGCGATGTGAACTAGATTATTGACTCTAGTGCAAGTGGGAGCCTGAAGGAAATATGCCCTAGAGGCAATAATAAAGTTATTATTTATTTCCTTATTTCATGATAAATGTTTATTATTCATGCTAGAATTGTATTAACCGGAAACATAATACATGTGTGAATACATAAACAAACAGAGTGTCACTAGTATGCCTCTACTTGACTAGCTCGTTAATCAAAGATGGTTATGTTTCCTAACCATAGACAAAGAGTTGTTATTTCATTAACGAGGTCACATCATTAGTTCAATGATCTGATTGACATGACCCATTCCATTAGCTTAGCACCCGATCGTTTAGTATGTTGCTATTGCTTTCTTCATGACTTATACATGTTCCTATGACTTTGAGATTATGCAACTCCCGTTTGCCAGAGGAACACTTTATGTGCTACCAGACGTCACAACGTAACTGGGTGATTATAAAGGAGCTCTACAGGTGTCTCCAATGGTAGATGTTGGGTTGGCGTGTTTCGAGAATAGGATTTGTCACTCCGATTGTCGGAGAGGTATCTCTGGGCCCTCTCGGTAATGCACATCACATAAGCCTTGCAAGCATTGCAACTAATGAGTTAGTTGCGGGATGATGTATTACGGAACGAGTAAAGAGACTTGCCAGTAACGTGATTGAACTAGGTATTGGATACCGACGATCGAATATCGGGCAAGTAACATACCGATGACAAAGGGAACAACGTATGATGTTATGCGGTCTGACCGATAAAGATCTTCGTTGAATATGTAGGAGCCCATATGGGCATCCAGGTCCCGCTATTGGTTATTGACCGGAGATGTGTCTCAGTCATGTCTACATTATTCTCGAACCATAGGGTCCGCATGCTTAACGTTACGATGACAGTTATTATGAGTTTATACATTTTGATGTACCAAAGTTAGTTCGGAGTCCCGGATGTGATCACGGACATGACGAGGAGTCTCGAAATGGTCGAGACATAAAGATTGATATATTGGAATTCTATATTTGGACATCGGAAGTGTTCCGGGTGAAATCGGGATTTTACCGGAGTACCGGGAGGTTACCGGAACCCCCCGGGAGCCATATGGGCCTTAATGGGCTTTAGTGGAAAGGAGAAAGGGGCAGCCCAAGGTGGCCGCGCGCCTCCCCCCTCCCCTAGTCCTATTAGGACTAGGAGAGGTGGCCGGCCCCCCTCTCTCTCTTTCCCCCTCGGGGAATCCTAGTCCAACTACGATTGGGGGGGAGTCCTACTCCCGGAAGGAGTAGGACTCCTCCTGCGCCCTCCTCCTGGCCGGCCGCCCCCTCCCCCTTGGATCCTTTATATACGGGGGCCGGGGGGCACCTCTAGACACACAAGTTGATCCTTGAGATCGTTCCTTAGGCGTGTGCGGTGCCCCCCTGCCACCATATTCCACCTCGATCATATTGTAGCGGTGCTTAGGCGAAGCCCTGCGATGGTGGAACATCAAGATCGTCACCACGCCGTCATGCTGATGGAACTCCTCCCCGATGCTTTGCTGGATCGGAGCCCGGGGATCATCATCGAGTTGTACGTGTGCTAAGAACTCGGAGGTGCCGGAGTAATGGTGCTTGGATCGGTCGGATCGGGAAGACGTACGACTACTTCCTCTACGTTGCGTCAATGCTTCCGCAGTCGGTCTGCGTGGGTACGTAGACAACACTCTCCCCTCTTGTTGCTATGCATCACCATGATCTTGCGTGTGCGTAGGAAAATTTTGAAATTACTACGTTCCCCAACAAGTAACACTACTATCAGCGTCCGTCTTCCTCTTGAAGATCCATTTATTTTCTATGGATTGCCGATCAACGGGCAAATCCATCAAAGTCCATACTTTGTTCTCATACATGGATCATATCTCAGATTTCATGGTCTCAAACCATTTCGCGGAATCTGGGCTCATCATCGCTTCCTCATAGTTCGCAAGTTCGTCATGGTCTAGTAACATGACTTCCAGAACAGGATTACCGTACCACTATGGTGCGGATCTCACTCCGGTTTACCTACGAGATTCGGTAGTAACTTGATCTAAAGTTTCATGATCATCATTATTAGCTTCCTCACTAATTGGTGTAGGTGTCAGAGAAACCGGTTTCTATGATGTACTACTTTCCAATAAGGGAGAAGGTACAATTACCTTATCAAGTTTTTTTTACTTTCCTCCCACTCAGTTCTTTCGAGAGAAACTCCTTCTCTAGAAAAACTCCGAATTTAGCAACAAAAGTCTTGCCTTCGGATTTGTGATAGAAGGTGTACCCAACAGTCTCCTTTGGGTATCCTATGAGGACATATTTCTCCGATTTGGGTTTGAGCTTATTAGGATGAAACTTTTTCATATAAGCATCACAACCCCAAAATTTAAGAAACGACAACTTTGATTTCTTACCAAACCACAGTTCAGATTGTGTCGTCTCAACGGACTTAGATGGTGCCCTATTTAACGTGAATGCAATTGTCTCTAATGCATAACCCCAAAACGATAGTGGCAGATCGGTAAGAGACATCATAGATCGCACCATATCTAATAAAGTATGGTTATAACATTCGGACACACCATTATGTTGTGGTGTTCCAGGTGGCATGAGTTTGTGAAACTATTCCACATTGTTTTAATTGAAGACCAAACTCGTAACTCAAATATTTTACTTCTGCGATCATATCGTAGAAACTTTCATTTTTGTTACGATGATTCTCCACTTCACTCTGAAATTCTTTGAATTTTTCAACTGTTTCAGACTTGTGTTTCGTTAAGTAGATATACCCATATCTGCTCAAATCATCTGTGAAGATCAGAAAATAATGATACTTGTTGTGAGCCTCAATATTCATCGGACCACATACATCAGTATGTATGATTTCCAACAAATCTATTGCTTGCTCCATTGTTCTGAAGAACAGAGCCTTAGTCATCTTGCCCATGAGGCATGGTTCGCAAGCATCAACTGATTCATAATCAAGTGATTCCAAAAGCCCATCAGTATGGAGTTTCTTCATGCGCTTTACACCAATATGACCTAAACGGCAGTGCCACAAATAAGTTGCACTATCATTATTAACTTTGCATCTTTTGGTTTCAATATTATGATTATGTGTATCACTACGATCGAGATCCAATGAACTATTTTCATTGGGTGTGTAACCATATAAGGTTTTATTCATGTAAACAGAACAAAAATTTATTCTCTTACTTAAATGAATAACCATATTACAATAAACATGATCAAATCATATTCATGCTCAACACAAACACCAAATAACACTTATTTAGGTTCAACACTAATCCCGAAATTATAGGGAGTGTGCGATGATGATCATATCAATCTTGGAACCACTTCCAACACACATCGTCACTTCACCCTTAACTAGTCTCTGTTTATTCTGCAACTCCCATTTTGAGTTACTAATCTTAGCAACTGAACTAGTATCAAATACTGAGGGGTTTCTATAAACACTAGTAAAGTACACATCAATAACATGTATATCAAATATACTTATGTTCACTTTGCCATCCTTCTTATCCGCCAATCACTTGGGGCAGTTCTGCTTCCAGTGACCAGTCCCTTTGCAGTAGAAGCACTTAGTCTCAGGTTAGGATCAGACTTGGGCTTCTTCACTTGAGCAGCAACTTGCTTGCCGTTCTTCTTGAAGTTCTCATTCTTCCCTTTGCCCTTTTTCTTGAAACTAGTGGTCTTGTCAACCATCAACACTTGATGTTTTTCTTGATTTCTACCTTTGTTGATTTCAGCATCACGAAGAGCTTGGGAGTTGTTTCCGTTATCCCTTGCATATTATAGTTCATCACGAAGTTCTACTAACTTGGTGATGGTGACTAGAGAATTCTGTCAATCACTATCTTATCTGGAAGATTAACTCCCACTTGATTCAAGCGATTGTAGTACCCAGACAATCTGAGCACATGCTCACTAGTTGAGCGATTCTCCTCCATCTTTTAGCTATAGAACTTGTTGGAGACTTCATATCTCTCAACTCGGGTATTTGCTTGAAATATTAACTTCAACTCCTGGAACATCTCATATGGTCCATGACGTTCAAAATGTCTTTGAAGTCCCGATTCTAAGCCATTAAGCATGGTGCACTAAACTATCAAGTAGTCATCATATTGAGCTAGCCAAACGTTCATAACGTCTGCATCTGCTCCTGCAATAGGTCTATCACCTAGCGGTGCATCAAGGACATAATTCTTCTGTGTAGCAATGATGATAAACCTCAGATCACGGATCCAATCTGCATCATTGCTACTAACATCTTTCAACACAATTTTCTCTAGGAACATATCAAAATAAACACAGGGAAACAACAACGCGAGCTATTGATCTACAACATAATTTGCAAAATACTACCAGGACTAAGTTCATGATAAATTTAAGTTCAATTAATCATATTACTTAAGAACTCCCACTTAGATAGACATCCCTCTAATCCTCTAAGTGATCACGTGATCCAAATCAATTAAACCATGTCCGATCATCACGTGAGATGGAGCAGTTTCATTGGTGAACATCACTATGTTGATCATATCTACTATATGATTCACGCTCGACCTTTCGGACTCCGTGTTCCGAGGCCATATCTGTATATGCTTGGCTCGTCAAGTATAACCTGAGTATTCCGCGTGTGCAACTGTTTTGCACCCGTTGTATTTGAACATAGAGCCTATCACACCCGATCATCACGTGGTGTCTCAGCACGAAGAACTTTCGCAAGGGTGCATACTCAGGGAGAACACTTCTTGATAATTAGTGAGAGATCATCTTAAAATGCTACCGTCAAACTAAGCAAAAATAAGATGTATAAAGATAAACATCGTATGCAATCAAAATATGTGACATGATATGGCCATCATCATCTTGCTTCTTTGATCTCCATCTCCAAAGTATTGTCATGATCTATATCGTCACCGGCATGACACCATGATCTCCATCATCTTGATCTATATCAATGTGTCGTCACGTGGTTGTCTCGCCAACAATTGCTCTTGCAACTATTGCTATCGCATAGCGATAAAGTAAAGCAATTATTGGACGCTTGCATCTTATGCAATAGAGAGACAACCATAAGGATTTTGCCAGTTGCTGATAACTTCAACAAAATATGATTATCTCGTACAACAACTTATATCTCATCACGTCTTGACCATATCACATCACAACATTCCCTACAAAAACAAGTTAGACGTCCTCTACTTTGTTGTTGCAAGTTTTATGTGGATGCTACGGGCTTAGCAAGAACCAATCTTACCTACGCATCAAAACCACAATGATAGTTTGTCAAGTTGGTGCTGTTTTAACCTTCGCAAGGACCGGGCGTAGCCACACTCGGTTCAACTAAAGTTGGAGAAACTGACACCCGCCAGCCACCTGTGTGCAAAGCACGGCAGTAGAACCAGTCTCGCGTAAGCGTACGCGTAATGTCGGTCCGGGCCGCTTCATCCAACAATACCGCCGAACCAAAGTATGACATGCTGGTAAGCAGTATGACTTATATCGCCCACAACTCACTTGTGTTCTACTTGTGCATATAACATCAAACCATAAAAACCTAGGCTCGGATGCCACTGTTGGGGAACGTAGTAATTTCAAAAAAATTCTTACGCACACGCAAGATCATGGTGATGCATAGCAATGAGAGGGGAGAGTGTTGTCTACGTACCCTCGTAGACCGAAGCGGAAGCGTTAACGCAACGTAGAGGAAGTAGTCGTACGTCCTCCCGGTCCAACCGATCCAAGCACCGTTACTCCGGCACCTCTGAGTTCTTGACACACGTACAGCTCGATGACGCACCCCGGGCTCCGATCCAGCAAAGCTTCGGGGAGGAATTTTGTCAGCATGACGGCATGGTGACGATCTTGATGTTTAACCGTCATAGGGCTTCGCCTAAGCACCGCTACAATATGATCGAGGTGTAATATCGTGGAAGGGGGCGCCGCACACGGCTAAGGAACGATCACGAAGATCAACATGTGTGTCCTAGGGTGCCCCCCTGCCCCCGTATATAAAGGAGCCAAGGGAGGGTGCGGCCGGCCCTAGTAGGAGGCGCGCAGGAGGAGTCCTACTCCTACCGGGAGTAGGACTCCCCTCCCTTTCCTTGTCCAAGTAGGAGAGGGGGAAGGAAGGAAGAGAGGAGAGGAAGGAAAGGGGGGCGCCGCCCCTCCCTCCTTGTCCAATTCGGACTAGGGGGAGAGGGGGCGCGCGGCCTACCCTGGTTGCCTTTCCTCTTCTCCACTTTAGGCCCATGAGGCCCATTAACCCCCCGGGGGGGTTCCGGTAACCCCCCGGTTCTCCGGTTTTATCCGAAAATACCCCGGAACACTTCCGGTGCCCGAATATAGCCGTCCAATATATCAATATTTATGTCTCGACCATTTCGAGACTCCTCGTTATGTCCGTGATCATATCCGGGACTCCGAACAACCTTCGGTACATCAAAATACATAAACTCATAATGAAACTGTCATCGTAACTTTAAGCGTGCGGACCCTACGGTTTGAGAACAATGTAGACATGACTGAGACACGTCTCCGGTCAATAACCAATAGCGGGACCTGGATGCCCATATTGGCTCCTACATATTCTACGAAGATCTTTATCGGTCAGACCGCATAACTACATACGTTGTTCCCTTTGTCATCGGTATGTTACTTGCCCGAGATTCGATCGTCGGTATCCAATACCTAGTTCAATCTCGTTACCGGCAAGTCTCTTTACTCGTTCCGTAATACATCATCTCACAACTAACACATTAGTTGCAATGCTTGCAAGGCTTATGTGATGTGTATTACCGAGAGGGCCCAGAGATACCTCTCCGACATTCGGAGTGACAAATCCTAATCTCGAAATACGCCAACCCAACATGTACCTTTGGAGACACCTGTAAAGCTCCTTTATAATCACCCAGTTACGTTGTGACGTTTGGTAGCACACAAAGTGTTCCTCCGGCAAACAGGAGTTGCATAATCTCATAGTCATAGGAACATGTATAAGTCATGAAGAAAGCAATAGCAACATACTAAACGATCGGGTGCTAAGCTAATGGAATGGGTCATGTCAATCAGATCATTCAACTAATGATGTGATCCCGTTAATCAAATAACAACTCTTTGTCTATGGTTAGGAAACACAACCATCTTTGATTAACGAGCTAGTCAAGTAGAGGCATACAGGTGACACTTTGTTTGTCTATGTATTCACACATGTATTATGTTTCCGGTTAATACAATTCTAGCATGAATAATAAACATTTATCATGATATAAGGAAATAAATAATAACTTTATTATTGCCTCTAGGGCATATTTCCTTCAACAACCTCATCAAGTTCTATATTCCTCCCACTCAGTTCTTTCGAGAGAAACTCCTTCTCGAGAAAGGACCCGTTCTTAGCGACAAACAATTTGCCTTCGGATCTGAGATAGAAGGTATACCCAACTGTCACCTTTGGGTATCCTATGAAGACGTGTTTGTCCGCTTTTGGGTTCGAGCTTCTCCGGCTAAAGCCTTAAGCATCGCAGCCACAAAAATTAAGAAACAACAACTTTGGTTTCTTGCGAAACCAATGTTCATATGACGTCGTCTCAACGGACTTATATGGTGTCCTATCTAAAGTGAATGCAGCTGTCTCTAATGCATAACCTCAAAATAATAGCGGTAGATCGGTAAGAGACGTCCGGACACACCATTACGCTGTGGTGTTCCAGGTGGCTTCAATTGCGAAACAATTCCACAATGTCTTAAGTGATTGCCAAACTCATAACTCAGAAAATCCCCTTTGATCAAATCGTAGGAACATGATCTTCTTGTATGATGATACTTAACTTCACTCTGAAATCGCTTGAACTTTTCAAATGTTTTAGACTTGTGCTTCATTAAGTAAATATACCTATATCTACCCAAATCGTCAGTGAAGATGAGAAAATAGCGATATCCACCGCACGCTTCAATTCTCATTGGATCACACGCATCAGCATGCATGATTTCCAACAAGTCACTTGCTCGTTTCATTGTACCTGAAAACGGGGTCTTAGTCGTCCTGCCCATGAGGCATGGCTCGCATGTGTCAAGCGATTCAAAATCAAGTGACTCCAAACATCCATCGATATGGAGTTTCTTCATGCATCTTACACCAATATGACCTAAGCGGGAGTGCCACAAGAAAGTGGTACTATCATTATTAACTCTACATCTTTTGGCGTGAACATGTGTATTACCACGACCGAGATTCAATGAACCATTCACATAGGGTGCATGACCATGAAAGGTATTATTCATGTAAACAGAATAACCAGTATTCTCTAACTTAAATGAATAACCGTATTGCAATGAACATGATCTAATCATATTCATGCTCAACGTAGACACTTGATAACATTTATCTAGGTTCAATACTAATGCCGAAGGCAGATGGAGCGTGCGATGGTGATCTCATCAACTTTGGAAACACTTCCAACACACATCGTCACCTCGCCCTTAGCCAGTCTCCGTTTAGTCTGTAGCTTTTGCTTCAAGTCACCAATAATAGCAACTGAACCGGTATCCAATACCCAGGTGCTACCAGGAGTACTAGTGAGGTACACATTAATAACACGTATATACTTTGTTGAAGTTGCCAGCCTTCTTATCTACCATGCATTTGGGGTAATTCTGCTACCAGTGACCGTTCCCCTTACAATAGAAGCACTTAGTCTCAGGTTTGGGTTCAACCTTGGGTTCCTTCACTGGAGCGGCAACTGGTTTGCCATCCATGAAGTTTCCCTTCTAGCCCTTGCCCTTCTTGAAACTAGTGGTCTTGTTAAACCATCAACACTTGATGCTCCTTCTTGATTTCTACCTTTTGCGGTCTTAAGCACCGCGAACAGCTCCGAGATCAACTCCATCCCTTGCATGTCATAGTTCATCACGAAGATCTAGTAGCTAAGTGATAGTGACTAGAGAACTCTATCAATCACTATCTTATCTGGAAGTTTAACTCCCACGTGATTTAAGTGATTGTAGCACCCACACATTCTGAGCACATGCTCACTAGTTGAGCTATTCTCCTCCATCTTGTTGGCAAAAGAACTTGTCAGAGGTCTCATACCTCTCAACACGGGCATGAGCATGAAATCCCAATTTCAGCTCTTGGAACATCTCATATGTCTTATGGCGTTCAAAACGTCATTGGAATCCCGATTCTAAGCCATAAAGTATGGTGCACTAAACTATCAAGTAGTCATCAGAATGTGACTGTCATGTGTTCACAACATCCACAAACTACGTTGTAGGGGTTTGCACATCGAGCGGTGCATCAAAAGACGTAAGCCTTCTGTGTAGCAGTGAGGACACTCCTCGGACTACGGACCCAGTCCGCATCATTGCTTACAATATCTTTCAACTTGGTCTTTCTCTAGGAACGTATTGAAACAGGGAGCTACAACGTGAGCTATTTATCTACAACATATTTGCAAAGACAATTTAGACTATGTTCATGATAATTAAGTTCATCTAATCAAACTATTTAATGAACTCCCACTCAGATAGACATCCCTCTAGTCATCTAAGTGATACATGATCTGAATCGACTAGGCCGTGTCCGATCATCACGTGAGACGGACTAGTCATCAACGATGAACATCTCATGTTGATCGTATCTTCTATACGACTCATGTTCAACCTTTCGGTCTTCCGTGTTCCGAGGCCATGTCTGTACATGCTAGGCTCGTCAAGTCAACCTAAGTGTTTCGCATGTGTTCCGAGGCCATGTCTGTACATGCTAGGCTCGTCAACACCCATTGTATTCGAACGTTAGAATCTATCACACCCAATCATCACGTGATGCTTCAAAACAACGAACCTTCGCAACGGTGCACGGTTAGGGGGAACACTTTTCTTGAAATTTTAGTGAGGGATCATCTTATTTAAGCTACCGTCGTTCTAAGCAAATAAGATGTAAAACATGATAAACATCACATGCAATCAAATAGTGACATGATATGGCCAATATCATTTTGCTCCTTTTGATCTCCATCTTCGGGGCTCCATGATCATCGTTGTCACCGGCATGACACCATGATCTCCATCATCGTGTCTTCTTGAAGTTGTCTCGTCATCTATTACTTCTACTACTATGGCTAACGCTTTAGCAATAAAGTAAAGTAATTACATGACATTTATGTTGACACGCAGGTCATAAATAAATTAAGACAACTCCTATGGCTCCTGCCGGTTGTCATACCCATCGACATGCAAGTCGTGATTCCTATTACAAGAACATGATCAATCTCATACATCACATATATCATTCATCACATCCTTTTGGCCATATCACATCACACGGCACATGCTGCAAAAACAAGTTAGACGTCCTCTAATTGTTGTTGCAAGTTTTTACGTGGCTGCTATAGGTTTCTAGCAAGAACGTTTCTTACCTACGCCAAAACCACAACGTGATATGCCAATTTCTATTTACCCTTCATAAGGACCCTTTTCATCGAATCCGATCCGACTAAAGTGGGAGAGACATACACCCGCTAGCCACCTTATGCAACTAGTGCATGTCAGTCGGTGGAACCAGTCTCACGTAAGCGTACGTGTAAGGTTGGTCCGGGCCGCTTCATCCCATGATGCCGCCGAATCAAGATAAGACTAGTAATGGCAAGTAAATTGACAAAATCGACGCCCACAACTGCTTTGTGTTCTACTCGTGCATAGAAACTACGCATAGACCTGGCTCGTGATGCCACTGTTGGGGATCGTAGCAGAAATTTAAAATTTTCTACGCATCACCAAGATCAATCTATGGAGTAATCTAGCAACGAGGGGAAGGAGAGTGCATCTACATACCCTTGTAGATTGCTAAGCGGAAGCGTTGTAAGAACGCGGATGAAGGAGTCGTACTCGTAGAGATTCAGATCGCGGTTGATTCCGATCTAAGCGCCGAACAACGGTGCCTCCGCGTTCAACACACATGCAGCCCGGTGACGTCTCCTACGCCTTGATCCAGCAAGGGGAGAAGGAGAGGTTGGGGAAGACTCCGTCCAGCAGCAGCACGACGGCGTGGTGGTGGTGGAGGAGCGCGGAACTCCAGCAGGGCTTCGCCAAGCACTACGAGAGACGAGGAGGGAGAGGGGTAGGGCTGCGCCAACAGGGGTAGAACCTCATGTGTTGGGCTGCCCCTTTGCCTCCACTATATATAGGGGAGAGGAGGGTTGCGCCCCCACCTAGGATTCCCACCCCAAGGGGTGCGGCAGCCCTAGATCCCATCTAGGGTGGCGGCCACAAGGGGGAGAGGGGGAGGCGCACCTGGGATGGGCCTTAGGGCCCATCTGCCCTAGGGTTTGCCCCCTGCCCTTCTTGGAGGCGCCTTGGGCCTTGGTGGGAGGCGGCCCAGCCCACCTAGGGGCTGGTCCCTTCCCACTATTGGCCCATGTAGGCCTCCGGGGCTGGTGGCCCCTCCCGGTGGACCCCGGACCCCTCCGGTGGTCCCGGTACACTACCGATGATGCCCGCAACACTTCCGGTGGCCAAAACCATACTTCCCATATATAAATCTTTACCTCTGGATCATTCCGGAACTCCTCGTGATGTCCGGGATCTCATCCGGGACTCCGAACAACATTCGGTAACCGTGTACATACTTTCCCTATAACCCTAGCATCATCGAACCTTAAGTGTGTAGACCCTATGGGTTCGGGAGTCATGCAGACATGGCCGAGACAACTCTCCGGTCAATAACCAACAGCGGGATCTGGATACCCATGTTGGCTCCCACATGCTCCACGATGATCTCATCAGATGAACCACGATGTCAAGGATTCAACCAATCCCGTATACAATTCCCTTTGTCTATCGGTACGATACTTGCCCGAGATTCGATCGGCGGTATCCCGATACCTTGTTCAATCTCGTTACCGGCAAGTCTCTTCACTCGTTTCGTAACACATCATCCCGTGATCAACTCCTTGGTCACATTGTGCACATTATGATGATGTCCTACCGAGTGGGCCCAGAGATACCTCTCCGTTTACACGGAGTGACAAATCCCAGTCTTGATTCGTGCCAACCCAACAGACACTTTCGGAGATACCCATAGTGCACCTTTATAGCCACCCAGTTACCTTGTGACGTTTGGCACACCCAAAGCACTCCTACGGTATCCGGGAGTTGCACAATCTCATGGTCTGAGGAAATGATACTTGACACTAGAAAAGCTTTAGCATACGAACTACACGATCTTGTGCTAGGCTTAGGATTGGGTCTTGTCCATCACATCATTCTCCTAATGATGTGATCATATTATCAACGACATCCAATGTCCATGGTCAGGAAACCGTAACCATCTATTGATCAACGAGCTAGTCAACTAGAGGCTTACTAGGGACATGGTGTTGTCTATGTATCCACACATGTATCTAAGTTTCCTATCAATACAATTCTAGCATGAATAATAAACGATTATCATGAACAAGGAAATATAATAATAACCAATTTATTATTTCCTCTAAGGCATATTTCCAACAGTTACTGTGGCACCTACACCAATTGAAGTGGAAACATATGATAGTGATCATGAAACTTGAGATTAAGTCACTACCAAACCTCATAGGTCGACAAGGATGTGTACTACATCAGAGTGGTACGTAATCCTGTCTTAGAAGTCATGTTGCTAGACAACAATGAACCTACGAGCTATGAAGAAGCGATGGTGGGCCCGGATTCCGATGAATGGCTCGAGGCCACAAAATCCGAGAGAGGATCCATGTATAAAACAAAGTATAGACTTTGAAAAGAACTACTTGATGGTCGTAAGGCTGTTGGGTGCAGATGTATTTTAAAAGGAAGACGGACAACGATGATAAGTGTCACCATTAAGAAAGCTCGACTTGTCATTAAGATGTTTCCCGACAAGTTCAAGGAGTTGACTACGATGAGACTTTCTCACTCGTAGCGATGCTAAGAGTCGGTTGCAATTATGTTAGCAGTTACTGCATTATTTATGAAATCTTGCAGATAGGATGTCAAAACACTGTTTCCTCAACATTTTTTTCTTGAGGAAAGGTTGTATGTGATACAATCAGAAGGTTTTGTCAATCCTGAAAGATGCTAACAAGTATGCAAAGCTCCAGCAATCCTTCTAAGGACTGGAGTAAGCATCTCGGAATTGGAATGTATGCTTTGATGAGATGATCAAAGATTTTGGGTTTATACAAAGTTTATGAGAAACTTGTATTTCCAAAGAAGTGAGTGGGAGCACTATAGAATTTTTGATGAGTATATGTTGTTAACATATTGTTGATCAGAAATGATGTAGAATTTCTGGAAAGCATACAGGGTTATTTTGAAAAGTGTTTTTAATAGAAAACCTAGATTAAGCTACTAGAACATTGAGCATCAAGATCTATAAGGATAGATCAAAATCGCTTAATAGTACTTTCAAACAAACACATACCATGACAAAATTTTGAGGAGTTCAAAAATAGATCGGCAAAGGAGTTATTGGCTATGTTATAAGGTATGAGTACTGAGTAAAACTCAAGACCTGACCACGGGAGAATAGAGAGAAAGGACGAAGGTCGTCCCCTATGCTTTAGACGTAGCTCTTAAAGTATGCTATGTTGTGTACCGCACCTGAAGTTGCCAAGCCATGAGTCAGTCAAGGGTACAAGTGTGATCTAGGAATGGATCACAGGACAATGGGCAAGGTTATCCTTAGTAACTAGGACTAAGGAATTTTCTCGATTATGGAGGTGGTAAAAGAGTTCGTCGTAAAAGGTTACGTCGATGCAAACTTTGACACTAATCCGGATGACTCTGAGGAGTAAATCGGATTCGTATAGTAGAGCAGTTATTTGGAATAGCCCCAAGTAGCGCGTGGTAGCTGCATATACAAGATGAAATAAAGTTTTGTAAAGCACACATGGATCCGAAAGGTTCAGACCCATTGACTGATAAACCTCTCTCACAAGCAAGATATGAACACACCCCATGGGTGTTGGATTCTCTACAATCACATAGTGATGTGAACTAGATTATTGACGCTAGTGCAAGTGGGAGACTGTTGGAAATATGCCCTAGAGGCAACAATAAATTAGTTATTATTATATTTCCTTGTTCATGATAATCATTTATTATCCATGCTAGAATTGTATTGATAGGAAACTCAGATACATGTGTGGATACATAGACAACACCATGTCCCTAGTAAGCCTCTAGTTGACTAGCTCGTTGATCAATAGATGGTTACGGTTTCCTGACCATGGACATTGGATGTCGTTGATGTAGCGACCCGACCCGAATGGATCAAGTCTCTGTGCTTATGTGTCATCCCTGGATCAGTATGCTGACACACACAGTACTCGAAGGATTTATAACAGAGGTAAATCACATGTATAAGTAACGTAAATACTATTACCTCAATCCAATAGCGGAAGCAACAAGGTTGTGGATTCCCATCAACACCAACGGCAAAGTTGAGTGTAGAAATCGTAACCCTAACGTATCACTTACTCGTCGTAAGAAACCTGCAACATGAGACGTTGCAGCCCGAAACGGGTCAGTACATTGAATGTACTGGCAAATTCACACCATAGAGAAATGATGAACAATGGCTATCACTATATGCATATATGGCTGGTGGAAAAGCTCTATGGTTATAAGGTTTTTGCGTAAAGCCAATTTTTCCCTACTGCAAAGGAATAAATTTATTTAACTATCATGGTGGTTGTGAAACATTGAGAATGGTTGACAGCATTCTCAATCCCAATTAAAAGTACCATTAAAACCCAACAATATTAATTAGAAGTAACATGTTGAGATTCACAATGATATTCAAGTACTAGATACTCAAGATGTCCATAACCGGGGACACGGCTAATCATGATTAGTTTGTACACTCTGCAGAGGTTTGCGCACTTTTCCCCACAAGACTCGATCGCCTCCGCTTGGTTTCTCGCACTACATGGTGTTTAAGAAACGGATGACCGAGACATAGTCTTTCAGAAGCGCTAGCACCTTACGATGGGTGGACCGGTACACCTACATCCCCTACATCTGCTAGTCCACCACTATAAGAGTTCGCACGACTTAGTCAACTATGCCAGAGCCCATAATGGCTTGTGGCTGCACACGTAAGTTACTAGTATGAATTATCTTATGATCCCTTTGAGCCTGGGTGGCGGTCCATAGGAAAATCACACGGTACCCCGGGATTTCCAAAAAAACAGGCAAGTCCTGGTAACTCCAGGTGCCTCAATCCACCCAGATGTGTATTTAAGTTGCCACCTTAGATAAACCATTAATTAACAATCTCACATCTGTCATGGATATCACTCACCCAATCCACGTCTACTAGCATAGCATGGCATAATAAGCAAACGTAGAAGTAACTCCCAAAGGTTTCATAAGTAATACAGGTAATAGGTACTACCTCATCTACTTCCCATCCCACAATTTAATTAGATCCTAATCATGCAATGTGTGAGGATTGATCTAATGCAATAAAACTGGGTTGTAGAAAAGGTATGATCAAAGTGTGAACTTGCCTGCAATGTAGATGAAGATGATTCGCACTCAAAACTCTTGATAGATCTACTCGTCACACTCCGGTCAATCTATCGTAAGCAAACAATAGTAACCACACAATAAGTACTCATCTAATGCACAGGTAAAACTCGAACGAGAGAACGAACCAGAAAGTTCAACTTAAGAACTCCGGTTGCAAAGAAAGAAGAACCGAACAAAGAACGGAAAACAAACGGCGGAAGAAAACAACTCGGTTCTAGCAAGTTGAAACTAGGTCAAAATTTTACAGTAGCAAAAACTTGTTTAAGTTGATTAGACGGAACGGCGGTTTCGAGACGAAACTCCAGGCGCTTGAATCACCTGCTTCCGATAAACGGGCGAGAAGATAAACTAGAAAGAAGATCGGATCTGAGATCGCGATCGCGGAATAAATCCGACGAGAAGAAAAAGAAGAACGGTTAAACGAACGGGGGTTCGTGAACCTAGAAGAATCCGGTGATCACGTTCGTTAGGACGAACGGTCCGGCGAACGTTCCAAAGGCAACTAAATCGGAAAAGAAAACGAATCCGATCTAGGGTTTCGAAGAAGAAAACCGAAACGAAAAACCGATCTAGAAAACGAATTAGAAGAGAAGAAAAGAATCGAAACGATTAGAAGAAAACGATCCGAGGAAAAGAGACGCGGGGCAACCTTGGCGAGGGACTCTGGCGAGGGGCTCCGGCGGCGTGGCGTAGGGCGGCGGCATGGACAAGGTGCGGCGGCGGCGTGGGCACAAGGGCGGCGGCGCAAGACGGCGGCGGCGCGGGTGAGGCGGCGGCGCTAGGGCGGCGGCGGCGGCGCTAAGGCGGCGGCGAACGGTGGCGACGGTGGCGGCGGCGCGGGTGTGGGGTGGCGCGGCGGGTGAGGGGCGCGGGGTGGGGCGCGGCTTGGGGAGGAGAGGGGGTTTTGATTTGATGATTTAGAGGGGGTGTTGGGGTATTTATATTGGGGAGGGGAGAGGTTACTTGGGGTAGGGGACAAGAAATAGACTAGGATTAGGAAAAAGAAAAACGAAACAAGGAAAGAGCCTAGCCTAGAGTCCTTATTGGACTCGGCTAAAGAGGCAAGAGGCGAGGCGGCTGGCCTGGCGGCTAGCGCCTGGCGCTGCGCGCGCAGGGAGCTGGGGCGGCCGGCTGGCTGGGCCTTTGGCCCGGCTGGCCTGGCGGGAGGCTCCTGTTTTTTTTTTTATAAACGGTTCAGCGCGCAGAAAAAAAACAAAAAGAGATCTAAACGAACTCCGAAAAACCTAAAGTAAATTTTCCCCGACTCCTAAAAATGAGCCGAACAAAATGAACTTTTCTCCGGACCTAAAATAAATTTTCGAAAACGCGCATTTTTCCCTATCGAATAAAATGCAAATAAAACTCCGGCAAAACAAAATTTGATCTATTTATTAAATCTTCATTTTTCCTATATTTTGGGAAAGTCATATTATTCCCTCTCTCATATTTTGATATCGGAAAAATTATTGAAGATGAAATAAATAAATCAAATGATCCTCTTTTTCAAATTCGAGAAAACTCTCAAATATGAAAATAACGAAATCTCCAACTCTCTCCGAAGGTCCTTGAGTTGCGTGAAATTTCTAGGATCGACCAAAATGCAAGAAATAAGATATGCATGATGATCTATGATAACATTCCAAATTGAAAATAAATTCAAAAGAACTTTGAATTTAATTCTTTGAAACTCCCAACTCATATTTCATATAATTTGAAGAAGTCATTTTATCTTCTCTCGTGAAAATCATTGAGTCGCATAAAGTTTCAGAATTGGAATATTTCCAAATGAAATTCAATTATTTTTCAAACACCCTTTTCATTTTTAAATGGAAGAAGTCATGTCATCTTCTCTCTAGGGTTTTGTGTTTGAAAAGCATTTGAATTCATGGAGATCAGAAAGCAAATATGAAAGTTTGGGAAAGTCCTTTTATTCCCTCTCATTTAACTTTCAAAAGTTTCGAATTCACTCACTTTCAGACAATCAATCAAACAATCAGTCAAATCTATCTATTTATTATAACATTCCAAAATTTAGAATTTTGGGATGTTACAAACCTACCACCCTTAAAATGAATCTCGTCCTCGAGATTCAGAGAGGCTAGCAAGAAAAGGTTAGGGTTTGGGGGTCTCCTCAAAATCCATCAATCGTCTCCGGGGTCTGGGATGCTACCACCCTTAGAAACATCGTTACAGCTCCATCAATACTCATATACTCCATCCATATTGTTAACAGTGTCGGTCTCCTCAAATCCTCGAGAAAATTTTTCCTCTAAGCTCTTCCGGTAGTGGCATAACCTTTTCCTCAATTCTTATGTCCTTTTATCTTGGTAAGGTCATTCCGAGACTGGGTCTTCTTAGCTGACGGTCTGGCGCCAAGACTAAACAACTATCGATATCTCATGGTGGTCAACAATTTATGGTTTCTCCTGCAGGAAATGGGTCTGGGTGATCCTCACCGTATAACCTACGGTTGGCACAGCTGCCGTGTACAAGGAAAAAAATACCTATACCATTCTAAGGCTTAAACAAGGTTTTGATCGTCGTCTCTCCACTATAGGTAAGTCACTCAGATTTACCATCCCATATAGCAAGGCGAATAATAAGAGTAAGTCGGTATGGTGATCAATCCATCCCGCACCCAAATCATTACCTTGTATACAGTTTAGCGAATCTCGCATTCTAACACTCGGTCATCCTCACAAGCATTGCAGAATTTCTCTTGTCGACGAACCAAGTTCGGATAATCCATAGATTCTGCAAGCCAAACAACCATCTATCGTTCCTTCACAACTCTCAGGTTTTGCGTAACTCCTATAAGATCGTCTGTCGACAAAAGTATATCCTCTTCCAGGGTTTTTCCTTCAGCAAGAATGTGCTTGCTTCTTGGCAGGTCCTGGGGCCTGTGGGTTATGGCCCATCTCATCACTTGTAGTCCTTGAACTTATCATCGGGCAACTGATCATTATTCCAACTTCCAACTTCCTAGTATTCTTAAATCCATCCAATTGTACTGTCTTCCTTCCTTCTATTGGCACCAAACAAGGACATGATTACTCAGACTCATCATGGAATTTCCCTTGATCCATATCTCCAATATCATACCTCCTTTATATCCAATAGTAATTTATCTCTTCATCCTCGTGGGATATCCCTCATACCGAGATAAAACTTATACTTATGAAGTCCATATTCCACTTCGTGGAACATCATTATCCTTTCCGCGGTCAAGCGTCCTTACAGGGGAATATTGGCCATCTCTGCATGGCACTTCTTCAACTGGGAAACATGAAACACATCTTGAACTCCTGACAGTCCTTCGGGTGACTCCAACTTGTTGGCCACTTCTCCCATATGCTCCAAAACTCGGTATGGTCCTACAAATCTCGGGGCTAACTTTACCTTAACTCCAATTCGTTTAACTCCTCGCAGAGGGGTCACACGAAGACATGCTCTGTCTCCAATTTCATAGACTACCTCCTTGAGTTTTTGAGTCTACATAACTCTTCTGCCTGGACTGAGCTACCTTCAGTCTATCTCGAATCAACTTAACATTCTCTTCTGACTCCTTGATCACATTTGGTCCAAACAACTGACGGTCTCCAACTTCATCCCACATACTCTTGGGGCATCACACATATCGAGACAAAACTCATATTCATTTTGTCCGAAATCCACTCAGTGGAGTATGCTTATCTTTTCCAGGGGTCAACGGTTCTTACAGGGTACTACCACCCTTAAAATGCACAAATCTTCCATAGACCATATTTCTCATATCCTCAAAATGGCCAAAATTCTTCTTCATAGAGTAACAACTCATAAAATCCATATCAGTACCAACGATGCTACTTTATTCATTCTCAAATGATTTCAATCTCTCGCTTCTCCATTACATGTCTCAACTCAACACCTCAATATAAAAGAAAATGTTCTCACTTCTACTACTCCATTTCTTTTGTTGCAAACTCAACTATCTAGCACAAGTTTCCTTCTCCTTGGGGCATTCTCTGGCAAAGTGCCCTGCTCCATTACAACTAAAACATATTACTTCTGACAAGTATCAAGGTTTCCTTTTTGGGCAACTGTTGAGGTAGTGCCCTGACTCCTTGCACCTGTAACAGGTGATATGACTCAGATCCTTCCTGGAATCCAATCTACTTCTCTTTCTGGACTTTTCCATTCCAATCAGGGCTTCTATTTCCTGTGGGTCATACTCTACTTCCTCAGCCGGGAATTCTACTAGATCCCCATTCAAACAATTTTGGGAGATGTGTCCTTCTTCTCCACATGAATAGCATGACTTGGTGTAGGGTTTAATTGGTTCTTCTTTGGGCGTGTCCTCCACCTCTTCCTTCATCACAGGTTCTTCTAAACTTTCCATAAGGGCTCCTTTCATTGCTTCTTCTTCTGCTGGATGGTTCTTTGTACCATGGGGTAAATGTGACACTGAGCAGGATAGTGGGTAGTCCCTTCACACAAGAAACAAGTAATCTGCCTAGTTGGGCATTCTTCAACTGGGTGACTTCCTTCACAATTAGGGCATTCATCCTTGTGTTCTTTATGGGTGTGTCCGATTTCTCCACAAATCTTGCATGCACAAGGTTTCTTCATGTCCTTTCCATAAGGCTTCAACTTCTGGGACACAAACTGAGACTTTAGCAAGTCAACTTAAATTCTTTCCAAGTGGTTACTCCTTGCCATCCATTGATGGTTTGGTACATCCTCCACCAAGTAGCAGCACCTCTTTCAAAGCATTGAAGAGCATGCTGGGCCATATCCTTTCCGACTATAGGGTTGTTCTCCATATGATCCTCCATGTTCTGAATCCATCGGTCTGTCTCCAATTGACTCATCGGTCCAGAAAATACAAGCTCATCTCCATTCATCCTCTATTGGGTCCATGGGTTTGGGGTGAGATAAGAGAGATCAGAGAGGGATGCACACAATACAAACAAAAGTTTTGAAAAGACAGATTTTTGTTGTGGCTGTCGGAAAAACATCAAACAAATGACAGCTCACAATCGTCGCATCTAACGTAGGTATATAACAGGGGTTTGGTCTTCTAAGGTCAACATCGCCAAACTCTTCAAGTCTTGTTCATGCCTCCAATGGCTTCTTCCGATCGTGTTTGTCCTTCTCAATTTCTTCTGCCAGATCCTCTCTGTTGACAAAAATTTTCTCGTGACGTCCTTTAATATTCTGGAGTTGCATTTCAAACTTCTAGGTTTCAACATCCTTGGCATGAACCATGGTCTAGTTCCTGACGAATCTCCGGTTTCTCGAGTTTGTAGCTCCTCCATCTTGGCTACTTTCAGCTTTTGGTTCCTAAGTTCTTCACGAAATGCTTCCTTGTCTAACATGCTTTCATGGAGCTCCACCTTAAACTTCTTTATGTACTACTCCAGATCCTGGTGATACACCGGCTAAGGTTAAAACTTCATCTTACTAATAGGTGCTCAATCAGCCTTCTTCCATCAAATCCATTCTGAAGAAATGCATCCTTAACTCAGCACGGTGACAGTAGCATCAAAGGGCGATGACATCACGGATAACCGTGTTTCTGCTCTTCTCATTACCATGAGCTATCTTGCCAGTTGATATCTCCTGCCTTAGGGTTTCTTTGACAAATCCTTGAGTTCTCCATTCTCCATGTTTTGGTCTTTCTCCGATACACCTTGATATCGGGTATTGACAACTTCCATAGTCTGCCAAGTTCCATAAGGGTAGCCAGTCCTAGGTCATACAAATCTGGGGATTCTTCAGAGCCTCCAATTCTCCTAGTCTTCGGAGTCTTCAACAGCTGTAGTTTCCATTATCATAATGTATGGTAAAATCCTCTTCATTTCGAATGGTCTTACTTGTCTGATATCCTGTACTTCTTGGAGTGGTCTCATCAGTCGAATCTTCGTGTGGTCAAAAGGGGAAAGGGGTATGGTCTCACTAAAGGGAATTTTGAATAAGCTCAGAAGAGAAGAGAGGTAAAAGATCTTTTTGAAAGGGAAAGTTGTAGAGAAAAATCTTTGCTATGGGCTTGCCAGTTTCTAGGGTCACGTCCTACAGTCAACATGTGCTCTGATACCATCTTGTAGCGACCCGACCCGAATGGATCAAGTCTCTGTGCTTATGTGTCATCCCTGGATCAGTATGCTGACACACACAGTACTCGAAGGATTTATAACAGAGGTAAATCACATGTATAAGTAACGTAAATACTATTACCTCAATCCATATAGCGGAAGCAACAAGGTTGTGGATTCCCATCAACACCAACGGCAAAGTTGAGTGTAGAAATCGTAACCCTAACGTATCACTTACTCGTCGTAAGAAACCTGCAACATGAGACGTTGCAGCCCGAAACGGGTCAGTACATTGAATGTACTGGCAAATTCACACCATAGAGAAATGATGAACAATGGCTATCACTACATGCATATATGGCTGGTGGAAAAGCTCTATGGTTATAAGGTTTTTGCGTAAAGCCAATTTTTCCCTACTGCAAAGGAATAAATTTATTTAACTATCATGGTGGTTGTGAAACATTGAGAATGGTTGACAGCATTCTCAATCCCAATTAAAAGTACATTAAAACCCAACAACATTAATTAGAAGTAACATGTTGAGATTCACAAGATATTCAAGTACTAGATACTCAAGTTGTCCATAACCGGGGACACGGCTAATCATGATTAGTTTGTACACTCTGCAGAGGTTTGCGCACTTTTCCCCACAAGACCCGATCGTCTCCGCTTGGTTTCTCGCACTACATGGTGTTTAAGAAACGGATGACCGAGACATAGTCTTTCAGAAGCGCTAGCACCTTACGATGGGTGGACCGGTACACCTACATCCCCTACATCTGCTAGTCCACCACTATAAGAGTTCGCACGACTTAGTCAACTATGCCAGAGCCCATAATGGCTTGTGGTTGCACACGTAAGTTACTAGTATGAATTATCTTATGATCCCTTTGAGCCTGGGTGGCGGTCCATAGGAAAATCACACGGTACCCCGGGATTTCCAAAAAAAACAGGCAAGTCCTGGTAACTCCAGGTGCCTCAATCCACCCAGATGTGTATTTAAGTTGCCACCTTAGATAAACCATTAATAACAATCTCACATCTGTCATGGATATCACTCACCCAATCCACGTCTACTAGCATAGCATGGCATAATAAGCAAACGTAGAAGTAACTCCCAAAGGTTTCATAAGTAATACAGGTAATAGGTACTACCTCATCTACTTCCCATCCCACAATTTAATTAGATCCTAATCATGCAATGTGTGAGGATTGATCTAATGCAATAAAACTGGGTTGTAGAAAAGGTATGATCAAAGTGTGAACTTGCCTGCAATGTAGATGAAGATGATTCGCACTCAAAACTCTTGATAGATCTACTCGTCACACTCCGGTCAATCTATCGTAAGCAAACAATAGTAACCACACAATAAGTACTCATCTAATGCACAGGTAAAACTCGAACGAGAGAACGAACCAGAAAGTTCAACTTAAGAACTCCGGTTGCAAAGAAAGAACGAACCGAACAAAGAAACGGAAAACAAACGGCGGAAGAAAACAACTCAGTTCTAGCAAGTTGAAACTAGGTCAAAATTTTACAGTAGCAAAAACTTGTTTAAGTTGACTAGACGGAACGGCGGTTTCGAGATGAAACTCCAGGCGCTTGAATCACCTGCTTCCGATAAACGGGCGAGAAGATAAACTAGAAAGAAGATCGGATCTGAGATCGCGATCGCGGAATAAATCCGACGAGAAGAAAAAGAAGAACGGTTAAACGAACGGGCGTTCGTGAACCTAGAAGAATCCGGTGATCACGTTCGTTAGGACAAACGGTCCGGCGAACGGTCCAAAGGCAACTAAATCGGAAAAGAAAACGAATCCGATCTAGGGTTTCGGAGAAGAAAACCGAAACGAAAAACCGATCTAGAAAACGAATTAGAAGAGAAGAAAAGAATCGGAACGATTAGAATAAAACGGTCCGAGGAAAAGAGACGCGGGGCAACCTTGGCGAGGGGCTCCGGCGAGGGGCTCCGGCGGCGTGGCGTAGGGCGGCGGCGTGGACAAGGTGCGTCGGCGGCGTGGGCACAAGGGTGGCGGCGCAAGACGGCGGCAGCGCGGGTGAGGCGGCGGCGCTAGGGCGGCGGCGGCGGCGCTAAGGCGGCGGCGAACGGTGGTGACGGCGGCGGCGGCGCGGGTGTGGGGTGGCGCGGCGGGTGAGGGGCGCGGGGTGGGGCGCGGCTTGGGGAGGAAAGGGGGTTTTGATTTGATGATTTAGAGGGGGGTGTTGGGGTATTTATATTGGGGAGGGGAGAGGTTACTTGGGGTAGGGGACAAGAAATAGACTAGGATTAGGAAAAAAGAAAAACGAAACAAGGAAAGAGCCTAGCCTAGAGTCCTTATTGGACTCGGCTAAAGAGGCAAGAGGCGAGGCGGCTGGCCTGGCGGCTAGCGCCTGGCGCTGCGCGCGCAGGGAGCTGGGGCGGCCGGCTGGCTGGGCCTTTGGCCCGGCTGGCCTGGCAGGAGGCTCCTGTTTTTTTTTGTTTTTTTTATAAACGGTTCAGCGCGCAGAAAAAAAACAAAAAGAGATCTAAACGAACTCCAAAAAACCTAAAGTAAATTTTCCCCGACTCCTAAAAATGAGCTGAACAAAATGAACTTTTCTACGGACCAAAAATGAAATTTTCGAAAACGCGCATTTTTCCCTATCCGAATAAAATGCAAATAAACTCCGGAAAAACAAAATTTGATCTATTTATTAAATCTTCATTTTTCCTATATTTTGGGAAAGTCATATTATTCCCTCTCTTATATTTTGATATCGGAAAAATTATTGAAGATAAATAAATAAATCAAATGATCCTTTTTTTCAAATTCGAGAAAACTCTCAAATATGAAAATAACGAAATCTCCAACTCTCTCCGAAGGTCCTTGAGTTGCGTGAAATTTCTAGGATCGACCAAAATGCAAGAAAATAAGATATGCATGATGATCTAATATAACATTCCAAATTGAAAATAAATTCAAAAGAGCTTTGAATTTAATTCTTTGAAACTCCCAACTCATATTTCATATAATTTGAAGAAGTCATTTTATCTTCTCTCGTGAAAATCATTGAGTCGCATAAAGTTCCAGAATTGGAATATTTCCAAATGAAATTCAATTATTTTTCAAACACCCTTTTCATTTATTTTTTTAAATGGAAGAAGTCATGTCATCTTCTCTCTAGGGTTTTGTGTTTGAAAAGCGTTTGAATTCATAGAGATCAGAAAGCAATTATGAAAGTTTGGGAAAGTCCTTTTATTCCCTCTCATTTAACTTTCAAAAGTTTCGAATTCACTCACTTTCAGACAATCAATCAAACAATCAGTCAAATCTATCTATTTATTATAACATTCCAAAATTTAGAATTTTGGGATGTTACAGTTGATGACGGGATCACATCATTAGGAGAATGATGTGATGGACAAGACCCAATCCTAAGCCTAGCACAAGATCGTGTAGTTCGTATGCTAAAGCTTTTCTAATGTCAAGTATCATTTCCTTAGACCATGAGATTGTGCAACTCCCGGATACCGCAGGAATGCTTTGGGTGCACCAAACGTCACAACGTAACTGGGTGGCTATAAAGGTGCACTGCGGGTATCTCCGAAAGTGTCTGTTGGGTTGGCACGAATCGAGACTGGGATTTGTCACTCCGTGTAACGGAGAGGTATCTCTGGGCCCACTCGGTAGGACATCATCATAATGTGCACAATGTGACCAAGGAGTTGATCACGGGATGATGTGTTACGGAACGAGTAAAGAGACTTGCCGGTAACGAGATTGAACGAGGTATCGGGATACCGATGATCAAATCTCGGGCAAGTATCGTACCGATAGACAAAGGAAATTGTATACGGGATTGATTGAATCCTTGACATCGTGGTTCATCCAATGAGATCATCGTGGAACATGTGGGAGCCAACATGGGTATCCAGATCCCGCTGTTGGGTATCGGTTGGAGAGTTGTCTCGATCATGTCTACATGGTTCCCGAACCCGTAAGGTCTACACACTTAAGGTTCGATGACGCTAGGGTTATAGGGAAAGTATGTACGTGGTTACCGAATGTTGTTCAGAGTCTCGGATGAGACCCCGAATGTCATGAGGAGTTCTGGAATGGTCCGGAGGTAAAGATTTATATATGGGAAGTCCCGTTTTGGTCACCGGAAAAGTTTCGGGTGCTATCGGTAACGTACCGGGACCACCGGGAGGGTCCCGGGGGTCCACCAGGTGGGGCCACCAACCCCAGAAGGCTGCGAGGGCCAAGTGTGGGAGGGGACTAGTCCCAGGTAGGCTGGTGCGCCCCCCCCCCCCCCCCCAAGGCCCAAGACGCAGGGAGAGTGGGAGGGGGCAAACCCTAGGTCCAGATGGACCTTAAGGCCCACCCTAGGGCGCCCCCCTCTCTCCCTCTTCCTTCTAGCCGCCACCCTAGATGGGATCTAGGGCTGCCGCCCCCCCTTGGGGAGGGAACCCTAGAGGGGGCGCAGCCCCTCCCCTCCCCTATATATACTTGAGGTATGGGGCTGCCCAACATATGTGATTTGATCTCTCTCTTGGTGCATCCCTACCCCTCTCCCTCCTCGTCTCTCGTAGTGCTTGGCGAAGCCCTGCTGGAGTACCGCGCTCCTCCACCATCACCATGTCGTTGTTCTGCTGCTGGACGGAGTCTTCCCCAGCCTCTCCCTCTCTCCTTGCCGGATCAAGGCGTGGGAGACATCACCGGGCTGTACGTGTGTTGAACGCGGAGGCGCCGTTGTTCGGCGCTTAGATCGGAATCGACCGCGATCTGAATCGCTGCGTGTACGACTCCACCAACCACGTTCTTGTAATGCTTCCGCATTGCGATCTTCAAGGGTATGAAGATGCACTCCTCTCTCTCGTTGCTAGTCTCTCCATAGATTGATCTTGGTGACACGTAGAAAAATTTTGAATTTCTGCTACGATCCCCAACATCTTCCAGGGCACATTCTGACTGAGGCCCATGTAGGCCTTTATACACGAGGGCCATGTAGGCTTGTGTACATGTTAGGGACGCCAAAACCCAAATGCCTTTATGGGTTTTAGCCGGCCCAATTAACCTGCTACTCCGTTTGTTTAAGATTCTAGAACGTTCAATCGATCATAATTTAAAATTTTATTTGCATTTTTCAAAGAGTTTAGAATTTCAAAATGTTCACACTTTTCTGAAATTGTTCAGAATTTCAGTAAATGATTGAAATCTCAACAAAAAATAGAAATAATTACAAATAATACTTGCATTTTCAAAAGAAAATATTCACAACATTAAAAAATGTTGCACTTCTCAAAGAATCATCACAACATCAAAAAAATGTTGCACTTCTCATATTATTAATACAACTTTTCATGTTTCATACAACCAACTCCCATTGAAATACAGCAACACGCGAAGGATTGTCTAATTTTCCTACTCCTACTATGAGGGGGAAAGGAAGGGGGAGAAGGAGAAGGAAAGGCCCCCACCCCTTCCTAGTCCAATTCGGACCAGAGGTGGAGGGGGCGCGCGGCCTGCCTTGGCCGGCCTCTCTCTCTCTCCACTAGGGCCCAACAAGGCCCATTAACCCTCGGGGGGTTCCGGTAACCCCTCCGACATTCCGGTAAAATCCCGATTTCACCCGAAACTCTTCCGATGTCCAAATCTAGGCTTCCAATATATCAATCTTTATATCTCAACCATTTCGAGACTCCTCGTCATGTCCGTGATCATATCCGGGACTCCGAACTACCTTCGGTACATCAAAATATATAAACTCATAATACCGATCATCACAGAACTTTAAGCGTGCGGAGCCTACGGGTTCGAGAACTATGTAGACATGACCGAGACACGTCTCCGGTCAATAACCAATAGCGGAACCTGGATGCTCATATTGGTTCCCACATATTCTACGAAGATCTTTATCGGTCAAACCGCATAACGACATACGTTGTTCCCTTTGTCATCGATATGTTACTTGCCCGAGATTTGATCGTCAGTATCTCAATACCTAGCTCAATCTCGTTACCGGCAAGTCTCTTTACTCATTCTGTAATGCATCATCCCGCAACTAGCTCATTAGTTGCATTGCTCACAAGGCTTATAGTGATGTGCATTACTGAGAGGGCCTAGAGATACCTCTCCGACAATCGGAGTGACAAATCATATTCTTGATCTATGCCAACTCAACAAGTACCATCGGAGACACCTGTAGAGCACCTTTATAATCACCCAGTTACGTTGTGACGTTTGGTAGCACACAAAGTGCTCCTCTAGTAATCGGGAGTTGCATAATCTCATAGTCATAGGAACATGTATAAGTCATGAAGGAAGCAATAGCAGTAAACTAAAATGGTCATGTGCTAAGCTTACAAAATGGGTCAAGTCAATCACATCATTCTATTAATGATGTGATACCGTTAATCAAATGACAACTCATGTCTATGGCTAGAAAACTCAACCATCTTTGATCAACGAGCTAGTCAACGAGCTAGTGGAGCCTGTGACCTGGCTACACCCCTGGGTGGACGACAACATTCACATTGGGTGTGAATCTCCCAAGGTGTTGGTCTCTTTGATGATGCTCAAGATTTGATACTGATGACTCTAGATTACGCAATGCTAGAGTCTTATGTAACACAACCGTCCCTTCGATGCACATCATATTTTTGTCCCGTTGCAATACATCGACATATGTGATAGTCAAACACAATAAATCTATGTATATTTTGTTCCGGTTCTTTTTTTATAGATTTGCTTGTCATATTATTAATACAACTTTTCATGTTTCATACAACCAACTCCCATAGAAATACAGCAACACGCGAAGGATTGTCTAGTTTTCATTATAGCCACGCACATATAATCAAAATCTCATACAACAATGAACTTTGTCTTTGGTGAAAGTTTCCCACCGATGAATGTTGTGGCTATACGGCGGATCTTGGAGAGATTTTCTTTCTCGGCTTCCGAAGCTTGACAAAAGTTTGTTGGAATGAGCTGTCTTCTCGGGTCTACAGTCAAAATTTCGAGAGCAGGGGCATTTTCAAGAATGTGTAGCAGAAGCTCTACTTGACTCTTTTCAGCTCTGAACTGACGAACTGCCAAGCTCTTCAAGCACTTGTATTCGAGTTGACGTCCCTGCAGCAAGTTCCTTAGAGGTCCTTGGCCACCATCCATGTAACATGACATGAAGAAAATGTCCAGGTCCTCAAGCAGCGGGGCAGCCCGTAGAAAATGCGCAATGGAGAGGGTATCGTCGGCGTGTTTATGGCCGACGTTTAAGATCAATTGAAGATGCCTCAAACAGGAAAAGACGGAGGTTTTGTCCAGCCGCCAGGGGAACTCTGGTAGGATACAAAAGCAACACAGCGACAGTCGTTGTGCCATGGGGAAGGCAGCGGGCAGAGAAGTGAGAGCCTGCTGCAGTGTTATTTGGCAGCAGTGGATCGCGAAGCCCTGAAGATCGACGGAGGTTGATGGTAGCCAGTGGTTGACCCTGGAATATGAAGGTTGTGAGGTTGCTGGCGTTGAGTTGAATCTTGGTGGCCCCACAGTTTGACACTCTGAGGTATAGCAGGCGGGGCAATGGCGTGTCCACGTTGAGCTCGTCGTTCAGCTGGACCCTATACAGATCCAGCCACTCCAGGTTAGGGCAGTTCGACAGCACATCTCGCAGATCACCGGCGGACACGACGGACGAGCGCAGGCCGAGCCTTTGAAGCTTCGGAAAACCCATGCGTCGGGAGAAGGGCGGAGCTTTGAGAGACACGCAGGAGAGGTGAAGGTGCTGCAGGCCGGACGCGCCGCCGCCTCCGCCGACGAGCGATTGCAAGGGGAACTCGTACCGGTATAGGCCGTACCCCTGGTCAGGCCGTCGCGACACGTCGAGCGTCACGCTCTTGGTCCGCGGCGAGACCGCGCGGCGAAGCCAGTCGTCCAGGGGGCGAGACAACCGCCCGAGGTATTCGACGTCGAACCGCAGCTCGAGCTGCTCGACCGCGCCGCCGCGGCGCTGGCGCAGTATCATGTCGACGGCGTAGACGAACCTCTCGCGGCGCCGCGCGTCGAGGAACGCGCGGTACTGCTTCTGCCGGGGATCGTCATCGTCCGACCTGTTCTCGTCGCCGCGGCAGGCGGGGGGCATGGGCATGTCGAGGGCCAGCCTGGGGGAGTGCTTCGAGGCGCGCCTCCACGCGGTCGACAGCACGCTGGTCCTCGCGGCCTGCTTCGCGTCCAGCTTTCGACGCGATCGTCGCCAGCAGCTCCGCCGGAAGGTCTCCGATCGCCGCCGCTCCCGTTGTCCTGCTGCGTGTCGGCTCGCGACGGCCGGTGCGTGTTGGTGATGGCTCGTCGCGTGGTGGCCTGCAATGGCAGATCAGGCTGGGGTTGCAGCGGCAGGTGATGAGCACGGTGGCCACCCCTTCTGTGCGTGCATCGGCCAAGGTCCGGCGGGGAGGACCGGTCAGATTGTTCCCCATCGATGGATGTCTCCGGCGATCGCTGGCCGAGGTTGTGGTTCAGGTTTCAGCTGTTGGCGACAGGCACGAGGCAAGATCATCGATTTGGACACCAACGGAGCAACGCGTATCTGCCTTATGCTGCCACGATTATCGTCGTTCTGAACTTTTTTTCTAGAGAAGTTCGTTCCGAACTCTGGTTGCGTGTATCCACGGGCCACAGCCCAATTAAGGCCCAATTAAGGCCCACGTAGAACGAGATTTCGGGCCAGAAAGTCGAAGGCCAACATTTCCGGCACGCGAGCACAAACCTAGCAGGCGAGTCCGAGCGGTACCGACCGAGGCGAGCACCTTCGCAAACCTCTCCTCAACCCTCGCCGCCGCCGCCGCCGCCGCCGTGCCGGCCGCTCAGTCCCCGCCGACGCCATGGGCAAGTTCCGGAAGCTCGGGCGCCACGCCGCGCACCGCGTATCCATGCTCAGGTATCTAGTGCTGATCTTCTCTCTCCGCTCGCCGCTGTGATGAATATGTGCTGCGCCGCCGTGCGGCTGACTTTTGTTCCGGATTCGTGTGCTTCGGCAGGACGATGGTGTCGCAGCTGGTGAAGCACGAGCGGATCGAGACCACCGTCGCCAAGGTGCGTCTTTCGATCGGTGTATGCCGGAACGGAATCTGTGGGTCTGTTGTACTGACCCTTTCTGGTGATTGGTGTTTCAGGCCAAGGAGGTGCGGCGCAAGGCGGATCAGATGGTGCAGCTCGGCAAAGATGTAAACCCAGCACCATTTCCCTAGTGCCCAACGTTTTTTCACCTGAAAACATGTGTCTGCAACCATGATGTAGTCAACTGCACACACAGTTTAGAACCAGTTAAATCCAGGAATGTGGCATTCATTGTCCCAGCTCTGTTCTATTAGCAATCAATCCGTTTGCAGTCACTTAGAATCAGACCTTATAACTTTGGGTTGTTTTCGTCATGAGTATGTGTTACTCCCTCCGTCCGAAAATACTTGTCATCAAAATGGATAAAAAGGGATGTATCTAAAACTAAAATACATCTAGATATGTCCCCTTTTATTAATCTTGATGACAAGTATTTCCGGACGGAGGGAGTATTTCCCAGCAGAATAAAATGTTAAAAGTCTCTCATCAGAGAACTATAAACAATGTGAATGTTTTTCTAGTTTTTGTAAAAAAATAAAATCAGAACAGTCTATTTTTCAGCATAGTGACTAGCGACTGTCAATTTTTTGCCTGCTCAAAATTCATTGTAGGGCCAAAGATCCCTTCGATACACTGGGAGTCCTGATTATCACTCTTTTTTGTTGGTTCAACATAAGTTCCTGCTGGTGTTCTGTGTTCTTTCTGTAAAATTATCTCCTTCTGTATGCGACCTCAAGCCTCTTGTTATCTACCCAAGATGTTGCACTGATTTGTTAGTCTTACCAGGTTTCAAATACTGAAACTCATATGCTCTTGTTATCTGATCGAGATTTTTTTTTGCATTGATTTAGTTAATTAACTATTACATCTATGCTAAAATTCAGAACCTCATGTCATATTGATAAATTATGTAGGGTACACTGGATGCAGCAAGACGTGCTTCTGCTTTTGTTCGCGGAGATGATGTTGTCCATAAGCTATTCACAGAGCTGGCCTACCGCTATAAGTATGTCTTTTTAGCTACCATTGATAAGTTTGATCTAATACAACTGGCAATCCCTTTGATTTACTTTTCAACCTTGCTAAGTACTCCTGCATGCTTAGGATTACTATTTTTCTCATAGAAACTTAACCTTGCTAGACAATGGAGAGGTCTGTCAGGAGGGAGTAGAATACTGCTCCCTCCGACCCAAATTAATTGACGCTGGTTTAGTACAAAGTTAAACCAGCGTCAATTAATTTGGATTGGAGGGAGTAGAATAATGTTTATTTTGAAACAGATGAGAATATCATTTTCAAGCTGAACCTACTGATTTTTTTATTCATTTTATGTTTTATATCCTAGAGATCGAGCAGGCGGATATACGAGACTTTTGCGAACTAGGATACGAATAGGTGATGCTGCACCAATGGCATACATTGAGTAAGTTCCTTTATTCATATATCCTAGCATTTCCTACTATCTGTTACTCACCTTTTATTTCTGTTTGACTTTGCCTTTGTGTTTGCTTGAAGTAGAAGGTCTGACTGGTTGAGAACGAACTTTATTTTCATGGCATGCTTTGTTTTAATGAAATAAGCCACTTCCAGGAATGTTTCCAAATCCATGAATAATCTAGGCTATTAACTGGTGAAGAAAGCTGGTCAGTTCCATGATAGATCTAGAGCTTTTTATGCCAAGTTAGTCCAATATTCTGCTGTGTTTTTGCAAATTTGGCCAAGATTGATGTCCTTGTACCAAAATTTTGCTCCCTAAAATTTTCCAGAAACCATAACTGGTTGTCTTCAGCTTTTGCTGATATTTTTTGTGGATCAACAGGACTTTCCACCCTGCTTTTGCGGATGTTGTATCTAACATGTTCCCTGTGCAGGTTTGTGGACAGAGAGAACGAACTCCGAGAGGCCAAACCTGCAACGCCACCGCCACCTCAGCGAGTTCCACTTGATCCATGGGCCAAGTCTCGAGCTAGCCAACAGTGGGCCGGACCTAAAGTTACCGTGAACTCCAAATCAGAAGGCTTATGAGAGCATTATCCCACTGTGTTTCTTTCTGGTGAATGAGGCTTGTCATGCAGCAGGATTTTTGTGTCAGGGTATAGTTGTCGATAGAATAATTCAACTTAGATTTGCTATCCCTCGAGCGAATACAGATGCGGTGTTGTCCGCGCAAGTATGGTGGTATGGCGCAAGGGTCAAAGATGTGTTAATTTTACCAATTGCTGATGTATCATGAAATGTTTGAAGAATCACCTGGCAAATTCGAGCCTGGATCTCATGCCATCCACGGCCTCCATAAAAGGTCTCTTGGTTAATTGCTTGCTACTGATGTTTGTGTGTGTGTTTACTGCAGCTGGTGGTGTGCTTTTGTTTAGACTGCAAATGCCTTCTTTTCCCATACAAAATGGAAAATTTGCTGATCCGCAATACATATTTCTGTTACGGTGGAATTGCTGCCATTTAACGGATCGCATTGTACCATTTGATGGTTTAGAAAATTCCTAATGATTCCATTCTATGAACCAAACGACCCACATAGAAAATAAAAACCTAACCATCCAAATCCTATAAGCACTTGAGCTCGAACAAGTGGAGATTGACGTGCGTGCTTGTCATTTCAAAACATGCATTAACAAGCTCTATAATTTTCAAACTCCGTCTCTGAATTTTACACATCACTTTTACAAACTTTGGAAAAGCTGGGAAGCACTAGCTTTTGCAACTTCTGCTTCTCTTTTCTCCCCCTTTGGTTAGCTTATAGCTTCCAAAAGCCAGAAGCTGGCTGCAAAAGCTCAACCAAACACAGCGTCCGGTACTGCTATCTCGGCCCAAGAAGCTCGGCATCCTCAGCACCCAGGGCAAATCTCCCTACACCAAATCCCTGCACCACAAAGACCCACGGATCGTTCCTGCCGGCGACAAAAGGTGCACAAATCGCATGGCGAGCTCCTCGGACCGGCGACAGGGCCGTCCCTGACCCAGCGCATCCAGCCGGCGGCGCTGAACCGGCGCCGCCCCGCGAACCGCACGTAACCTGCTCGACGGAATGCCCTATCGGGACGTCGTCGCGGCGACGGCGGCCATCGGCGCGCTCGCCCGCGGCGGCCGGCACCGCGACGCCGTGGCCCTCTTCTCCCGCGTGCTCGCGGACGGCGTCCCGACGCCGAACGAGTTCACCTTCGGCACGGTCCTCCGTTCGGCCACCGCGCTGCGCGACCCGCGCGTCGGCGCGCAGCTCCACGCCTGCGCCGCCAAGTCCGGCCTCTGCTCCATCGTCTTCGTGGGCAGCGCCCTCGTCGACCACTACGCCAAGATGGGCGCCATGAGGGAGGCCCAGGGCGCGCTCGGGGACACCAGCGAGCCGAACGTCGTCTCCTACACCTCGCTCATCGCGGGGTTCCTGAAGAACGGGATGCCCGAGAAGGCCCTCCGGCTGTTCCGGTGCATGCCGGAGAAGAATGTGGTTTCCTGGAACGCGATGATCGGCGGGTGCAGCCAGGCGGGGCTCAGCGAGGAGGCAGTCGGCCTGTTCCGGGAGATGTGTCGAGAGGGCGCCAGGCCGAACGAGAGCACGTTTCCCTGCGTGCTCACCTCTGTTGCCAACGCAGGGGCGCTTGGCGTCGCTAGAAGCGTCCATGCGTCGGCCATCAAGCACTTGGGCAAGCTCGACGTTTACATCGGCAATTCTCTCGTCAGCTGCTATGCCAGGTGCGGCAGCTTGGAGGACAGTGTGCTGGCATTCACAAGCATGGAGCAGAAGAATGTGGTCTCCTGGAACGCTCTGATCTGCGGGTATGCGCAAAATGGGAGAGCGGAGGAAGCTTTGGCTGCCCACAAGAGGATGATAGCAACGGGCTTGAAGGCAGATAATGTCACTCTTCTAGGACTGCTGTTCGGTTGCAACCATGCCGGTCTGGTCGACGAGGGTTATTCGTTGTTCAAGACAGCCCAGAGAGAGCAACCCGGCATATTGAAGCCTGAGCATTACGCTTGTGTTGTGGATCTCTTGTCTCGCGCCAAACGATTCGATGACGCCAAGAGGTTTCTTGAGGACCTTCCATTTGAGCCAGGCCTTGGGTTCTGGAAGTCAATGATAGGAGGGTGCCTGATTCACTGGAACAAGGACCTCGCTGAGAGCGTCGCCAACCGTATTCATGCACTTGATCCAGAGGACACTTCTTCATACATCCTTCTCTCTAATGTTTATTCTGCAGTTGGAAGCTGGAAGAGTGCGTCAATGATCAGGAGACAGATTAAGGAGAAGGGGCTCAAGAGGATCACTGGCTGCAGCTGGATTGAGGTCCAGGACAAGGCCCATGTCTTCTTCAATGGAGACTCTAAACATCCTCAGAGTGTTGAAATTTACAAGATGCTTGAGGTTTGCCTGGATGCTGGTGAAGATGAACACTGCCTTGCAGTATGATTGTGCAAAACGGTCTAAATGACTGAGCTGAGGGAACAGAAATACTTTGAAAATAGCTACACCGACTGGCTGAGAGTCAATTAGTCATGTTCATCACTCATCTGGTTAGGTAGATATGGATGGACTTTTAACTTGTATGGTAGCAGGAGAATAGGAGTTGGCCTGATAAGGCCAACAGCGAACGGCAACTGCAGAGCACCTGGAGATCAGAAGATGGCCGGACATGGCTCGTCTTCCAAGCAGAGGATGGTGTTGCAAACTTGAAGCTTTCAGGGTGCTACTTGGTTTCAAGCTGCCGAAGATATTTTTTTAAATAACTGTCAAGCTGTTGAGGAATGTCCGACTAGAGAAAGAAATTCTGTGAGCAAACTGCCATGTATTAATGTGGATAAGAAAATAGTTCGTACCAGACTCATTGCAGAGTAGCACATTAAGCTACTGTTTAGACATTTTGGCACTGGGTTCGATTGTGTAAACAGTTACTAGAAAGACGGCTGGCCTTTTGAATTCTTAGAATGAGGTGTGTTTTTTTTAGGGAAGCCATCATGGCGCACTTTATTTCAAGTTGAATAATGATACATCGTTCATTACAGCCGGGACAATAAAGCTAGGGGGATTACCCTCCCAAAACACAAAAGAATTAGAAGTAAAAGCATGTCTAGCTAATGTGTGCGCCACCGTGTTCGCATCCCTGTTGCAATGTTGCGCCGGAATTCTTAGAATGGGTTGAAGCTTGCAATGACATCTTGCCCGTGAGAATAAACTTCAGTAAAAAGTAACCAAATCTGCTCAAATAAAATATTTCCATCCATACAACACCATCTGTAGTCTGTACACCTCCCGACCTCAGTTGGCAGCAAATCATCTCATCAAAAGAATTCAAAACCAAGCATCGTACAGCATATTGCTATAACTGGAATTCAACAGAAAACCAAACATAGTAAAGCATGTTGCTAGAGTTAAATTAAGACCTATGTCAACGGTGTATTCAACGAAATCTTCAAATGCACAAGCATGAGGTTCAGAACCAAAAAGATGCTCGAGCAAATCGCAGAGTTAAAATTCAAACAAATGGCAGCTTCACTCATCAGAACTGAAGCAAGCTGAGGGAAGAGCACTCGACAGTAACTATGTGTTTCTTTGGTGACCGATGAAATCCTTAGAAGATAGCTAGACCGAGTGGCCAAGAGTCACATAGTCATGTTCATCACTCATCAGGTTAAATAGATATGGATGGACTTTAACTTCATGGTATCAGGAGAATAGGAGTTTGGCCTGATAAAACCAACAGCAAACAGCAACTGGAGAGCACCTGCAGATCAGAAGATGACCACAGATGGCTCATCTTCCAGACAGATGATGGTTTGAAGTTGCCGAAGATTTTAAAAACATAATGTCAAGCTGTTGAGGAATGTCTGACTAGAGAACTAGAAATTCTGTGAGCAAACTGCCATTTGTTAACGTGGATAAGAAAATAGTTTATACCCAACTCATTGCAGAGTGGCACATTAAGCTACTGGAGATAGACCGGTCAAGTTATTATCCATATTCCTTTGAAGTTAGACATTTCAGCACTGTGTTCAATTGTGTACACAATTACTAGAAATACGGCTGGCCTTTTGAATTCTTAGAATGAGTTGAAGCTTGCAATGGGATCTTGCCCCTGAAAATAAAATTCAGTAGAAAGTAAACAATACCCAAATAAAATATTTCCATCCATACACCTCCCTTCCTCAGTTGGCAGCAAATCATCTCATCACAAGAATTGAACAGAAAACCAGGCATATACAGCACATTGCTAGAATTAAATCAAGGCCTACATAAATGGTGTTCTACGAAATCTTCAAAGGCAGAAGCACAAGGTTCAGAACAAAACTAAACAAAAATTACTCTAGCAGATAGCAGAGATGAATTCAAACAACTGATATCTTCAAAACTGAAACTTCCTAGAATACGGCAAGACTGACAGGTTGCTGATTGGTTTCAAGCTACCGACGGTTTTATTTCTGAAACTGTTGGACTATAGAACAATGTGTTAACGGGCATAAGAAAAACAGAAAATCGTTCAAATCAAACTCATTGCAGAGTAGCACATTAAGCTACTGTGGCAATCAAAATATCATCCATGTTCCTCTGGAAGTAGACATGTCAGCACTGGGTTGGATTGTGTGCGGAATCACTAGAATACGGCTGGCTTTCTGAATTTTAAAATGAGTAAGCTGTGTTCAAGCTCCCACTGAGATCTTGCCCCTGAAAACAAAATTCAGGATAAAGTTACCCAATCTGGTCTTTCCATCCTTGATCTGTACATCTCCTGTCATCAGTTGGCACCCAAACATTTGATCAAAAGAATTCAACAGAAAAAGTACGGATGTACAGCATGACGCTGGATTTCAACCAAGACCTCCATCAATGGAGGATTAACTGAAATCGTTAAAAGAAGAAGCACAAGGTTCAGAACAAACAAAAAAATCTCGAGCAGATCGCAGAGTTAAAATTCAAACAGCTGACATCTTCAGAAGTGAAGCAAAGCACATTTTTGAAACTAACTAGAATATGGCTGGACTTCTAACATTCTTAGAATGTGCTAAAAGCTCACAATGAAATGTTGCCCTGGAAACAAAAATCAGTAAAAACTTAACAAATCTGATAAAATTAAAACTTGCCATTGGTATAGCAATCGGTAGTCGGTACATATTCTAACTTCAGTTGGCAACAAATCATCTCATCACAAGAATTCAACAGAAAACCAAGTATAGTACAGCATATTGCTTGAATTAAATTAAGACTTATGTCATTATGTCAACGGTGTATTCAACGAAATCTTCAAAGGCAGACGCACAAGGATCAGAACAAAGGAAATGCTCGAGCAGATCGCATAGTTAAAATTCAAACAACTGATATCTTCACTCTTCAAAACTGAAGCAAAGCACATTTGAAACTTACTAGAAAGCGGCTGGACTTTCGGGGTGATGGATGGTTTCAAGCTGCCAACGATAATTATTTTTATTGTTAAGCTGTTTGACTAGAGAACTAGAAATTCAATGTGTTAACGGGGATAAGAAAATAAGAAAATCGTATAAATCAAACTCATTGCAGAGTATTAAGCTGCTCTGGCGATCAAAATATCATCCATGTTCCTCTGGAAGTAGATATTTCAGCACTGGGTTGGATTGTGTACAGAATCACTAGAAGTCTAGAATATGGCTGGCTTTCTGAATTTTTGAACGAGTAAATACTGTTAAGCTCGGAAGAGATCTTGCCCCTGAAAACAAAATTCAGTAAAAAGCAACCTGTACCCTGTGCACCTCCTTTCCTCAGTTGGCAGCAGATCATCTCATCACAAGAACTCAACAGAAAACCAAGCATATACAGCATATTGCTAGAATTAAATCAAGGCCTACGTCAAAGGTGTATTCAACGAAATCTTCAAATGCAGAAGCACAAGGTTCAGAACAGAACTAAACAAAAATTACTCTAGCAGAAAGCAGAGTTAAATTCAAACAGCTGACATGTTCAGAATTGAAACTTCCTAGAATACGGCAGGACTGACAGGTTGCGATTGGTTTCAAGCTGCCGATGGTTTTATTTTTCAAACGGTTGGACTATAGAACAGAAAATATCATCCATGTTAAAAATATCATCCATATGTTAACGGGCATAAGAAAAACAGAAAATGGTTCAAATCAAACTCATTGCAGAGTAGCACATTAAGCTACCGTGGCGATCAAAATATCATCCATGTTCCTCTGGAAGTTGATATTTCAGCACTTGGTTCGATTGTGTGCAGAATCACTAGAATACGGCTGGTTTTCTGAATTTTAGAATGAGTAAACTGTGTTAAAGCTCGCACTGAGATCTTGCCCGTGAAAACAAAATTCAATATGAAGTTACCCAATCTGTTCAAATAAAAACTTTCTATCCTTAGTGTGTACATCTCCTGTCATCAGTTTTTTTTTAGACAAATCTCCTGTCGTCAGTTGGCACCCAAACATCTGATCAAAAGAATTCAACAGAAAAGGTATGCATGTACAGCATGACGCTGGATTTAAACCAAGACTTCCGTCAATGGCGAATTCAATGAAATCATCAAAGGAAGAGGCACAAGGTTCAAAACAAAGAAAAAAAATTCTCGAGCAGATAGCAGACTTAAAAACTCAAACATCTGACATCTTCAGAATTGAAGCAAAGAACATCTGAAACTAACTAGAATACGGCTGGACTTCTAAAATTCTTAGAATGTATTCAAAGCTTGCAATGAAATGTTGCCCTGAAAACAAAATTCAGTAAAAACTTAACAAATCTGATAAAATAAAAAAATTCCATCCGTATGGCAATCTGTAGTCGGTGCGTCTCCTGACCTCAGTTGGCAGCGAATCATCTAATCAAAAGAATTTCTACAGAAAAAGCACATACAGCATGTCGGTAGAATTGGATCAAGGCCTACCCAAACATGGATGTTTGTTCCAGGGATATTAAATTGTTAGAATGGGTTAAAGGTGTTAAAAGCTCGCAATGAAACATTGCCCCTGAAAACAAAATTCAGTAAGAACTTAACAGATCTGATAAATAAAAAACTTCCTCTATAGAAATAATCAAGACCTAAGTTAACAGTTCACTCAACCATGGATGTTAGTTTCAAAGCAGAACACAGGAGTTAAAAAATAAAACAACTGCCATCATCACAAAACAGAAGCAAAGCACGTTTGAAACAACCACTGAATGATTCATTGATTCAGCAGACGACTCATATTACACTGTTCGATTGGGGAATCTAACCCCATGTTGTTGTTGACACACGAACAAACCAGATCATACTAAACAGACTCGGGTGGCAGCAATCTAACACCATCCTTCCTCAGTTGGCAGAAAATCATATCACCAAAAGAATTCAACAGAAAACCAGACATAGTAGTACAATATTGCTAGAACTGACGCAGCAAATCATATCATCCAAATAATTCAACAGAAACCAAGCATAGAACAGCATATTGCTAGAATTAAATTAAGACCTATGTCAACAGTGTATTCACCGAAATCTTCAAAGGCGGAAGCACAAGGTTCAGAACAAAAGAAATGCCTGAGCAGACCGCAGAGTTAAACTTCAAACTACTGACATATTTACTCTTCAGAACTAAGCAAGGCACATTTGAAACTTACTAGAATAAGGCTGGACTTTCATGGTGCTAATTGGTTTCAAGCTGCCGATAATTACTATAAGCTGTTGGACTAGAGAACCAGAAATTCAATGTATTAACAGGGATAAGAAAATAAGAAAACCGTTCAAATCAAACCCATTGCAGAGTACTATTAAGCTACCGTGGCGATCAAAATATCCATGATCCTCTGGAAGTAGACATTTCAGCACTGGGTTGGATTGTGTGTACAGAATCACTGTTATAGAGCTGGCTTTCTGAATTTTCGAACGAGTAAATAGTGTTAAAAGTCGCAATGAGATCTTGCCCCTGAAACCAAAATTCAGCACGAAGTTACCCAATCTGGTCGATAAGAATTACAAGGTTCAGAACAAAGAGAAAAAACTCAAGCAGATTGCAGAGTTAAAATTCAAACAGCTGACATCTTCAGAACTGAAACAAAGAACATTTGTTTGAAACTAACTAGAATACGGCTGTACTTCTAAAATTCTTAAAAATGTGTTAAAAAGCTTGCAATAAAATGCAGCCCTCAAAGCAAAATTCAGTAAAAACTTACCAAATCTGATCAAATAAGAACTTAACATTGGTACAGCAATCTGTAGCTGGTACATCTCCTGAATTAGTTGGCAGCCAATCATCTAATCAAAAGAATTTATACAGCATGCCAATGGAATTGGATCAAACCTACGTCGACAGTTTCACTGAATTTTGTTTTCAGCGGCAATGTTTCATTGCGAGCCAACGGCAAATAACAAATCAGATGAAATAAAAATATTACCCTGCGAGATAATGAAGACCTATGCCAACAATTTACTTATCCATGGATGATCAGCAAGATGCAGAAGGTTCAGGGCAAGAAAATTGCTTGAGCACATCAAAAGAGTTTAAAACAATAAAACAACTGCCATCATCATAAAACTGAAGCACAGCACAATTGAAACAACCACTGGATGATTCATTGATTCAGATAATCCGACTCATTTTACACTGTTTGTATAGGGGATCCTAAGCCCCTGCGATTGTTGACACACGAAGAAACGGAACCAGACTGACAAGAGCCTCGGCGGGCGGCAGGCAATCTAAGAGGAGGTGAACTTGGTGACGGCCTTGGTGCCCTCGGAGACGGCGTGCTTGGCGAGCTCGCCGGGGAGGACGAGGCGCACGGCGGTCTGGATCTCCCGGGAGGTGATGGTGGGCTTCTTGTTGTAGCGAGCCAGCTTGGCCGACTCGCCAGCGAGCTTCTCGAAGATGTCGTTGATGAAGGAGTTCATGATGGACATGGCCTTGGAGGAGATGCCGATGTCGGGGTGCACCTGCTTCAGGACCTTGAAGATGTAGATCTTGTAGGTCTCGACGCTCTTCTTGGCCTTCTTCTTCTTCTTGTCGGCGCCGGCGCCGCCGTCCTTGCCGGGCACGCGCTTCTCGGCCTTGGGCTTCTTCTCCGTCTCCACCGGCTTCTTCTCCGCGGTGGGCTTCTTCTCGGCCTTGGGCGCCATGGCGGTTTCGCCGGAGGTGGAGGCGACGAGGGATCGGGTTGGGGAAGGTTGCGGCGCGCGGGGAGGACTGGAGGTTTGTGTTGGGGTTGTGGGTTTCCCGGCACGGGGCGGTAGGATTATATGGGGGTGCTGGGAGGGGCGTGATTGGTGGAGAGGGTTGGGGTCTGGATCGGTGAGGTGGCGGGATGTGGAGTCGTTGGGTTTGATGGACGGCTGGATTTAGGCGCGCCGCGTGGGGGAATCCGTGTGGGGATGCGTGATCCCACGGTTCAGCGGTGGGTTTAGGCGGGGACCGGAAATTTTGTTAGCGGAATGCGCGCGGGAAGGTTTGGTTTGGAGGCTTCGCGTTTTTTTTAGACAATTTGGAGGCTTCGTGGTGGGTTGCGCAAGGATTTTCGCGATGGATCTTGATCTGGGCTAGGCCTTGGCACACCGAAATGGCTCTGGCTGTGCACCGCTATGTTTTCTCTTTGCGGGTGTGCACAGCTATGTTGTTATAGACTTACAGTTTCTCAAAAGAAAACTATGTTGTTATAAAAAATACATATTTTTATTTATTGTTTGCGGAGAAAACTTTTGACATATCCATCAATTGTCAACACCAGAAGTAAAAAATTACATCAAGTTTCGTAGACCACCTAGCGACAATTATAAGAACCGGAGCGAGCAGCAGGCACGTTGTCGTCATCGCCCTTCCCTCACTGGAGTCGGACAAATCTTATTGTAGTAGATCGTTGAGAAGTCGTCGTGTCAAGGTCCCATAGGATCGGCGCACCAGAACAACAATTGTTGCCGGTGAAGAAAAACATAGACCGAAAGGCAACCTGTAGACACACGAATGCATATTGGATTCAAGCGAATTCACCGAAGATAAACACCGACCGAATCCTATGAAATCTAATGGAGACACACCTCCACACGTCCTTCGATAACACTAGAAGCACTATCGGGACATGAGCTAGGCGGCGCGAAGTTTATTCCATCTTTAGGGAGCCACCACTGTCTCGCCTTTCTGAGCAAGACCAAAAAAACCTAAAGATGGAGCTCTTCCGTTGGCAAGAGCCGAGATCCATTATGCACCCGTGTTTCCAGGACCATAAGAGACGAGGTAGATCGAAGACTGCTTAGCGAGAGGCAAGAGAAACCCAATTGTGAGCGACCTTGGTCGCACGAGCGAAGGGGTACGATCTCATTTACACTAGAATTTGCAGCAATCCTTAAACCAAACTATGACCAATTGCCTAAAAAACTATCATCAATAGTGGATACTCAAACAAACCAATATGTGGTTGGATCATTAGGAGAACTGTGGTATCCCCAACCCATCAGGGTTCAAGTGATAGACTTGACATCGGTGCTCACAAAAATTTGTATTTATTTGAGGCCTTGCGACGATGTGTGTTTAGTGGGATGTGACGTTTCCGTCGGCTACTATGTGGTGACTTCGTCAATCTCAGGACGACGTACCGGCTCAGTCTCTCGAAGATGTTCATAGGGTAGGATGTGTGTGCATGTGTTCATGGGTGAGTGTAGCGTATGTATGAGCTCATGCGTCTATACTGTGTTAGAAAACAATGGATCCTCAAGTTGGATCAATCTAACTATGTTAACATTTTTCCTCAAAGAGAAATATGGTAACACACCCCCCTAAAATACTATGCTAATGTTTCTAGCAAAGAGAAACTATGCCGGTTCCGCACTAGCAATGCGAATACTCAAGATTAATGGCATGTTTGATTCAAAGGATTTTTATAGAAATTTTGAAGGATTGTAATCCTTCAAAAATATTCTATGCTAGTTGGTTGATCTGCGGGGTTGAATTCTATATATATTTTTAATGATGGTTCGGTTGTATTATGATCCATAGGGATTTTTCATCCATCCAGGCCTTTCAAAAATAATCATTTTTTTCTGTGATGCAACAAACCAAACAAAACAATGCAGAATTCAAAAGGACATGACATTGCAATCATTTGTCTTTTTCTAATCATGTGTGTTTTGTAATCATATGAATCAAGAAAGCCCTAACAAGTTATAGTTACCAACAGGCAGGATAAAGTCAAAAAATATCAACAACCAAATAGAACACACATATGAGGATGTTATGCTCAAAGAATCCTTGGGAAGATTCTACATCTGTTGGAGAGACCTAGACTTCTACTTTATCTTAGGCCACATAGTTTGAGCTCAAGTGTAGATCTTGAGATGACCTTTGGCCTTCACTAACTTATTAAGGCTGATACACAACCTTACTAGCTCCTAGATGACTCGAATTGTCTAGGGAGTTATCATAACTCCTACAGTAATGAGGACAATGCAAAGCTCATGGCGTCGGAGCAAAATTTCTTAGTTGGATATTGGATGTAGGCTCGAAATATAGAACTTCCCACTTGGTTGTATGCTTGGAGAGAATGAGGCGACCAAGCTCAAAATAATGACGGGTGAGTGAATCCAAAGGTCACCCACTTGTTGGGCATCTAAAACAACTATCGACACGTTAATGCGCAAGTTGGAAGGTGGCAAACAAGGTTCAAATTCTAGAGACCTAGAGCTTCGACGCACAGCCTTGACTTTGGTTGTCCAAAAGCAAAATTTTATGTCGATATCAAAATCCGGACCTCCAAACTTCACTTTGGATTTTGTGATTTGTCTTGGTCGCCTCCGACCTACGAACTTCGCTTATCCATCCCTTTTCTCGCAAAATTCCAGCAAAGTCCTATTTAGAGTATGGTGTCCTTGTGACCAATGTGTCAGGCATCATTAAAACATATATGGGCTCTTTGATTTGTCGGATTTTCAAAATGCAGGAATAGGGTGGCATGTCCTATAGTACCCGACAAGATTAGGGAAAATAAAGGAATCATGCAAAAAAGGTTTGAGTGGTTGGAAATTGTCCTGTAAAATGTAGTACAAATGGATCATAAGGATTTCAATCCTACGAGTCAAACAACCATCACACGAAAATTCCTAAGGGCCCAAATCCTCCAAAAATCATGTTAAATTCTTTGAACCAAAGGAGCCAGTAGAATTGAAAAAACAAGCTTCACCATCTTTTTTTATCTTTTTACATTAGGGGGAGGGGGTTGCATGACAACATGACATCCTCCATTGCAGGGACATTTACTACACACATGTCTCAATATGTTTGTTAGTGCCTTGACTGTATGTTATTGACACCAAAACCCACCCAATGACATGTTGGAAATATGCCATATAGACAAAAAATTGTATTATTATATTTCCATGTTTATAATTAAACATTTATATTCTATGCTATAACTGCTATGATCCTGGAATATGCGATTCAGTGAAAACTAGCTCAAGTATGGAACAATAAAGGATAAAATATGATTCCTAGTCTCGCCTCTAAGACTAGCTCAAGTGTTGTTTATGATCATGTTTTCCGGATCTTGAGATATCGTTAAGTATAACGATAGTCTCAAAACAACATTGAGAATATGATGTTAGAAGAACAATCATATTGAACTGACCCAAATTTATTTGTTATACTTTTAGATACAACTGTTAGAAGTCAATGTTTTTAACACATAGTGTTAACGTGTGATTTAGTTCATTGTACCATGAGAGTATCATAGTCACTTCTCACCGTATGATTAACTTTAGGGTTGATCAAACGTCATATGTAACACGATGATAATAAATAGAACTTACAGGTTCATCGGAAAGTTTGAAAAGGGACTAGATAGCTCGAGAGTGGGATTTGCTCCTCCGACGATGGAGAAATATTCTTAGGGCCCTCTCAGTGTGACGAAATCCATCATTGTCTGGCCAGACACATGTGACTATGTCATGGGGATGCCGGAACATGTCAACAAGAAAGAAGAACAAAACTGGTAACAAGGAAACCGGTGTAGTGAACACGCTTATGACTCAAGAGGATACCGATATATCTCACCTCGGGTTTTGTAAAGTATCACTAAGTAAAGGGAATAGCATGTGATAACCAAAGGTTCACTCGAATGTCATTTGTGTACTCATAGGATTGATATGGACGTCCACGGTCCTAGTATCATTGAACGAAAAGGGTTTTGTTCATGTCTATGTTTTACCGAACCTACAGGGTCACAAGCTTAAGGCAATCATGATCTGCTGAGTGTTAGTATGACATGAGTAATGAGGCGATGTCCTACAAGTGCACATGGCTATGTAGCAATTTCGTGAGAAGTAAGGTTTGTCGATGTGTTGTCACTAACCCATGCTCACACACAAACCAGAGTTTGGAAATAGTTCACTTTAAGTAGGTTGCTAGGGAACGGTAAAAAGAGAACTAGACTAAGGTACTAGAGAGAACGAAAAAGTAAATACTAAAAAAACAAAAGAAATAAACTAAGAGAGGTGTGTGATGTTTTAAATGAGTTTGCTGACATCTAGGTACGGTCTTGTTTGGTACGGGCACATAATGGAGTTAAGCTTTACGACTATGCCACTTAGTGGCTAAGAAATTACATGCATCATAGGATACGATAATCTACGGATGGTGGGCGGTCCCTGAAGGAAATATGCCCTAGAGACAATAATAATGTTATTATTTTATTTCCTTATATCATGATAAATGTTTATTATTCATGCTAGAATTGTATTATCCGAAAACATAATACTTGTGTGAATACATAGACAAGCCAAACGTCAATAGTATGCCTCTACTTGACTAGCTCATTAATCAAAGATGTTTATGTTTCCTAACCATAGACATGTATTGTCATTTGATTAACGGGATCACATTATTAGGAGAATGATGTGATTGACATGACCCATTCCATTAGCTTAGCACCCATCGTTTAGTATGTTGCTATTGCTTTCTTCATGACTTATACATGTTCCTATGACTATGAGATTATGCAACTCCCGTTTGCCGAAGGAACACTTTGTGTGCTACCAAACATCACAACGTAACTAGGTGATTATAAAGGAGCTCTACAGGTGTCTCCAAAGGTAAATGTTGGGTTGGCATATTTCGAGATTAGGATTTGTCACTCCGATTGTCGGAGAGGTATCTCTGGGCCCTCTCGGTAATGCACATCACATAAGCCTTGCAAGCATTGCAACTAATGAGTTATTTGCGAGATGATGTATTACGAAACGAGTAAAGAGACTTGCCAGTAACGAGATTGAACTAGGTATTGAGATACCGACGATCGAATCTCGGGCAAGTAAAATACCGATGACAAAGGGAACAACGTATGTTGTTATGCGGTCTGACCGATAAAGATCTTCGTAGAATATGTAGGAGCCAATATGAGCATCCAGGTTCCGCTATTGGTTATTGACCGGAGACGTGTCTCGGTCATGTCTACATTATTCTCAAACCCGTAGGGTCCGCACGCTTAAAGTTTCGATGACAGTTATATTATGAGTTTATGAGTTTTGATGTACCGAAGTTAGTTCGGAGTCCCGGATGTGATCACGGACATAATGAGGAGTCTCGAAATGGTCGAGACATAAAGATTGATATATTGGACGACTATATTCGGACACCGAAAGTGTTCCGGGTGATTTCGGAGAAAACTGGAGAGCCGGAGGGTTACCGGAACCCTGCCGGGAGAAGTAATGGGCCATACGGGCCTTAGTGGAGAGAGAGAAGGGCAGCTAGGGTGGGCCGCACGCCTCCTCCCCCCTGGTCCGAATTGGACTAGGAGAGGGGGGCGGCGCCCCCCTTTCCTTCTCCCTCCCCACTTCCTTTCCCCTCCTAGTAGGAGTCCTACTCCTACTAGGAGGAGGACTCCTCCTGGCGCGCCAATAGGGGCCGGCCGGCCTCCTCCCCATGCTCCTTTATATACGGGGGAAGGGGGCACCCCTAGACACACAAGTTGATCCATGTGATCATATTCTTAGTCGTGTGCGGTGCCCCCTTCCACCATAATCCTCGATAATATTGTAGCGATGCTTAGGCGAAGCCCTGCGACGGTAGTACATCAAGATCGTCACCATGCCGTCGTGCTGACGAAACTCTTCCCCGACACTTTGCTGGATCGGAGTCCGGGGATCATCATCGAGCTGAACGTGTGCTAGAACTCGGAGGTGCCGTAGTTTCGGTGCTTGATCGGTCGGACCGTGAAGACGTACGACTACATCAACCGCGTTGTGCTAACGCTTCCGCTGTCGGTCTACAAGGGTACGCAGATCACACTCTCCCCTCTCGTTGCTATGCATCACCATGATCTTGCGTGTGCGTAGGATTTTTTTTGAAATTACTATGTTCCCCAACAGTGGCATCCGAGCCTAGGTTTAATGTGTTGATGTTATATGCACGAGTAGAACACAAGTGAGTTGTGGGCGATATAAGTCATACTGCTTACCAGCATGTCATACTTTGGTTCGGCGGTATTGTTGGACGAAGCGGCCCGGACCGACATTACGCGTACGCTTACGCGAGACCGGTTCTCCCGACGTGCTTTGCACAAAGGTGGCTAGCGGGTGACAGTTTCTCCAACTTTAGTTGAACCGAGTGTGGCTACGCCTGGTCCTTGCGAAGGTTAAAACAGCACCAACTTGACAAACTATCGTTGTGGTTTTTATGCGTAGGTAAGATTGGTTCTTGCTTAAGCCCGTAGCAGCCACGTAAAACTTGCAACAACAAAGTAGAGGACGTCTAACTTGTTTTTGCAGGGCATGTTGTGATGTGATATGGTCAAGACATGATGCTAAATTTTATTGTATGAGATGATCATGTTTTGTAACCAAGTTATCGGCAACTGGCAGGAGCCATATGGTTGTCGCTTTATTGTATGCAATGCAATTGCGCTGTAATGCTTTACTTTATCACTAAGCGGTAGCGATAGTCGTGGAAGCATAAGATTGGCGAGACGACAACGATGCTACGATGATGATCAAGGTGTCGCGCCGGTGACGATGGTGATCACGATGATGCTTCGAAGATGGAGATCACAAGCACAAGATGATGATGGCCATATCATATCACTTATATTGATTGCATGTGATGTTTATCTTTTATGCATCTTATCTTGCTTTGATTGACGGTAGCATTTTAAGATGATCTCTCACTAATTATCAAGAAGTGTTCTCCCTGAGTATGCACCGTTGCGAAAGTTCTTCGTGCTGAGACACCACGTGATGATTGGGTGTGATAGGCTCTATGTTCAAATACAACGGGTGCAAAACAGTTGCACACGCAGAATACTCAGGTTATACTTGACGAGCCAAGCATATACAGATATGGCCTTGGAACACGGAGACCAAAAGGTCGAGCGTGAATCATATAGTAGATATGATCAACATAGCGATGTTCACCAATGAAAATACTCCATCTCACGTGATGATCGGACATGGTTTAGTTGATTTGGATCACGTAATCACTTAGAGGATTAGAGGGATGTCTATCTAAGTGGGAGTTCTTAAGTAATATGATTAATTGAACCTAAATTTATCATGTACTTAGTACCTGATAGTATCTTGCTTGTTTATGTTTGATTGTAGATAGATGGCCCGTGCTGTTGTTCCGTTGAATTTTAATGCGTTCCTTGAGAAAGCAAAGTTGAAAGATGATGGTAGAAATTACACGGACTGGGTCCGTAACTTGAGGATTATCCTCATTGCTGCACAGAAGAATTATGTCCTGGAAGCACCGCTGGGTGCCAGGCCTGCTGCTGGAGCAACACCAGATGTTATGAACGTCTGGCAGAGCAAAGCTGATGACTACTCGATAGTTCAGTGTGCCATGCTTTATGGCTTAGAATCGGGACTTCAACGACATTTTGAACGTCATGGAGCATATGAGATGTTCCAGGAGTTGAAGTTAATATTTCAAGCAAATGCCCGGATTGAGAGATATGAAGTCTCCAATAAGTTCTATAGCTGCAAGATGGAGAAGAACAGTTCTGTCAGTGAGGATATACTCAAAATGTCTGGGTATAATAATCACTTGATTCAATTGGGAGTTAATCTTCCAGATGATTGCGTCATTGACAGAATTCTCCAATCACTGCCACCAAGCTACAAGAGCTTCGTGATGAACTATAATATGCAAGGGATGAATAAGACTATTCCCGAGCTCTTCGCAATGCTGAAAGCTGCGGAGGTAGAAATCAAAAAGGAGAATCAAGTGTTGATGGTCAATAAGACCACTAGTTTCAAGAAAAAGGGCAAAGGGAAGAAGAAAGGGAACTTCAAAAAGAATAGCAAGCAAGTTGCTACTCAAGAGAAAAAACCCAAACCTGGACCTAAGCCTGAAACTGAGTGCTTCTACTGCAAGCAGACTGGTCACTGGAAGCGGAACTGCCCCAAGTATTTGGCAGATAAGAAGGATGGCAAGGTGAACAAAGGTATATGTGATATACATGTTATTGATGTGTACCTTACTAATGCTCGCAGTAGCACCTGAGTATTTGATACTGGTTCTGTTGCTAACATTTGCAACTCGAAACAGGGACTACGGATTAAGCGAAGATTGGCTAAGGACGAGGTGACGATGCACGTGGGAAATGGTTCCAAAGTCGATGTGATCTCGGTCGGCACGCTACCTCTACATCTACCTTCGGGATTAGTATTAGACCTAAATAATTGTTATTTGGTGCCAGCGTTAAGCATGAACATTATATCTGGATCTTGTTTGATGCGAGACGGTTATTCATTTAAATCAGAGAATAATGGTTGTTCTATTTATATGAGTAATATCTTTTATGGTCATGCACCCTTAAAGAGTGGTCTATTCTTATTAAATCTCGATAGTAGTGACACACATATTCATAATGTTGAGGCCAAAAGATGCAGAGTTGATAATGATAGTGCAACTTATTTGTGGCACTGCCGTTTGGGTCATATCGGTGTAAATTGCATGAAGAAACTCCATACTGATGGGCTTTTGGAACCACTTGATTATGAATCACCTGGTACTTGCGAACCGTGCCTTATGGGTAAGATGACAAAAACACCGTTCTCCGGTACTATGGAGAGAGCAACAGATTTGTGGAAATCATACATACAGATGTATGTGGTCCGATGAATGTTGAGGCTCGTGGCGGATATCGTTATTTTCTCACCTTCACAGATGACTTAAGCAGATATGGGTATATCTACTTAATGAAACATAAGTCTGAAACATTTTAAAAGTTCAAAGAATTTCAGAGTGAAGTTGAAAATCATCGTAACAAGAAAATAAAATTCATGCGATCTGATCGTGGAGGAGAATATTTGAGTTACGAGTTTGGTGTACATTTGAAACAATGCGGAATAGTTTCGCAACTCACGCCACCCGGAACATGTTGGAACTATGCCCTAGAGGCAATAATAAAAGCATTATTATTATATTTCCTTGTTCATGATAATTGTCTTTATTCATGCTATAATTGTGTTATCCGGAAATCGTAATACATGTGTGAATAATAGACACCAACATGTCCCTAGTAAGCCTCTAGTTGACTAGCTCGTTGATCAACAGATAGTCATGGTTTCCTGACTATGGACATTGGATGTCATTGATAACGAGATCACATCATTAGGAGAATGATGTGATGGACAAGACCCAATCCTAAACATAGCATAAGATCGTATAGTTCGTTTGCTAGAGTTTTTCCAATGTCAAGTATCCTTTCCTTAGACCATGAGACCGTGTAACTCCCGGATACCGTAGGAGTGCTTTGGGTGTACCAAACGTCACAACGTAACTGGGTGATAATAAAGGTATACTACGGGTATCTCCGAAAGTGTCTGTTGGGTTGACACGGATCAAGACTGGGATTTGTCACTCTGTATGATGGAGAGGTATCACTGGGCCCACTCGGTAATGCATCATCATTATGAGCTCAAAGTGACCAAGTGTCTGGTCACGGGATCATGCATTACGGTATGAGTAAAGTGACTTGCCGGTAATGAGATTGAACAAGGTATTGGGATACCGACGATCGAATCTCGGGCAAGTAACATACCGATTGACAAAGGGAATTGTATACGGGGTTGCTTGAATCCTCGACATCGTGGTTCATCCGATGAGATCATCGAGGAGCATGTGGGAGCCAACATGGGTATCCAAATCCCGCTGTTGGTTATTGGCCGGAGAACCGTCTCGGTCATGTCTACGTGTCTCCCGAACCCGTAGGGTCTACACACTTAAGGTTCGGTGACGCTAGGGTTGTAGAGATATGAGTATGCAGTAATCCGAAAAGTTGTTCGGAGTCCCGGATGAGACCCCGAACGTCACAAGGAGTTCCGGAATGGTCCGGAGGTAAAGAATTATATATAGGAAGTGAAGTTTCGGCATCGAGAGAGTTTCGGGGGTCATCGGTATTGTACCGGGACCACCGGATGGGTCCCGGGGGTCCACCGGGTGGGGCCACCCATCCCGGAGGGCCCCATGGGCTGAAGTGGGGAGGGGAACCAGCCCATAGTGGGCTGGTGCGCCCCCCAAGGCCCACCCGTTGTGCCTAGGGTTAAAACCCTAGGGTGGGGG